>NW_016803937.1:8042948-8068489 GCF_001698545.2 Rhinopithecus bieti
AAAAAAAAAAAAAAAAAAAAAAAAAAAAAAACACGCACACACAAAGAAAAATGGGCTTAAAGTTCCTGGGTGAAATACTTGCTCTTTAATACAGGGGAGAGAACATGGCCCGTTCACTCCAGCACTCCAGCAGACATAAATAAACGCCAAAGCACAATTTTTCTTAAATGATTTCCAAATTAATTTGTCAATGGAACATCCTTTGATTTAGTTCTCATTAAGTTTGATTTAGCATTCATTTGCTTTACCTTCTTCTACACTCAGAATAGAGAAGTTCTTTTGCCCTTCCTTCTTCCTAAACTTCCCTGTCTTCTCTTTGCTTTGGCCATTGTTAAAGCTTATTTGTCTGCTCAAAGATTTAAAAATCTTTCACTTTTTGTTGTTGTTCTTATCACCTGACAATTTAGTTCTCACATCCAGTGTAGACAGAGGCAGCAACATTTTGTACTGTATTTGAAGCATTGAACATTCTCTGCCAAAGAAATAGTCGGTCCCTCTGGCTTCATTTGTTGCTCTGTTTCTATCATTTTTTCTCCTCAAGTTAATTTATGCAGCTTATTGTTGTGGGGGATGGGAGGGTGGGAAGGTAACTCAAGACAAATTTTGACATTTTTGTATTTTCTTCTGGTAGTGGTTGGCTAAGGGTGGAAGCCATGAGGTGAGAAGAGACTGTGGGACAAATTTATAGTTTTATTTAAGTCAGGACCTAAGTGTGGAACACACTGACGGAAAAAGAAACAGGCCATATGGTTTTTCTCATGCCTGAAATCCCAGCACTTTGGGAAGCCAAGGTGAGAGGATCATTTGGGCCAAGAGTTCAAGACTAGCCTGGGCAAAATAGCAAGACTCCCTGTCTCTACAAAAAATTTTAAATATTTAGCTAGGGGTGGTGGCATGTCCCTGTAGATCCAGCTCCTCCAGAAGCCTGAGGCAAGAGGAACTCTTTCATCCAGGAGTTTGAGATTACAGTGAGCTATCATTGTGCCACTGCACTCCAGCCTGGGAGACAGAGAGAGACCCTGTAAGAAAGAAAGAAGGAAAGAGAGAAAGAAAGAAGAAAAGAGGGGAAAAAGGAAATAAAGGAAGGAGAAGGAAATAAAAAGAAACAGTCTCTGGAAAATGATAAAGTGGCCTCTGGGTTGCAGCGAATTCTCCCAATGTTCCTCCATACTAGCTTTGCCTTAAACCGGAGTAGCCGACCTCCCCTATGATAGGCAGTAGCAGGGCCCGCTCCTTGTGAAAGCCAACTGCCTGTGCGGGTGGCGTTCACCTGGAAATAAAATGTTATCTAGAGAGTCTCCCCACCTACCAAAGTGCAGATTCTGTATGCAGGCCAGAGCCCCAGTTGAATGAGGCAAATTTCTGTAGCATATGGATGACACTGCATTATGATTTGTACTAAAGACCTTGAGCTCTTTGAAGGAAGGATGTGTGTCTTATTCATTTCTGCATCTCTCTGAAATATTAAAAAGCAACATTATATAATGAAAAAGACATAGAGTAAGTAATTAGACAACCAGGGTCTCAGAGTCAGAATCTGATCCCTCCAAACCGCAATCTCCTCATCTGCACGCTGCAGGTAATATCCACCTGACCCAAATACGCAAATCACTGAGCACACAATAAACCTCAGTAAACGGCCCTTCTTTTTATCCTTCCTTCTACAGTACCTTGTGTGTAGCTGGTGCTCAAAAAATATGGCTGCTCCTCCCCAGGGTGTATGTTTTCTCCCCCTTGCTTTCTTCTTCCTTTCTATCCATCTTTGTATTCCTATTTCTTTTCTAAAGCCCATCTGTTTTTCTCAGTTTGCTTTTTGATTTTCTTCTCACTTATTTATGGCTTACATCTGAGAACTGCACTCAGTTCTGCCAACCAGTGGGCATTCCCTAGGCTGGCTGATACCACTCCAGGCTAAAGACATCCTTGACCTTTATCGTAAAACAAGGTATAACCCACCCCACCCCACTTGTCACCCACGTGGGCCAGCAGATTGCAAACACTCCTAGAATTAGATGAGCTACTGCACAGTTAAGATCCTCCAAACCTGACAACAGCACTATTACCTGGCATGCTTCCTATTTGATTGTTTTTGCTTTTTTCCCCAGAAGGTATTATCATGAATAGTTTTACAGTTGAGTCTATTTACCATATTTATAATTCTTCCTGCCTGCCTTTGTCTCTTTTCTTAAAACGCTGTTCTCTACATCTCTTTCAAACTGCCTCCTTTCCAGCACCACGTCTTGCTCAAGACTCCAGGGGATGAGAACAGATGTGAAATTCTCCTGCAGTTAGAAGATATCAGTGCCACTGTGGTTCAACCACCGATATGAACCAACAGATAATTACAGTTTAAAATTAGTATTTTAATGAACCAGTCATAGTAAATGTAAGGCGAAATCTCTCAGGCATCCAAGAAACAAGCAGGAGGGAGGACATTAACTAAGAAGTCCAACAGACGGATGGTCAGCAGGTGCTGGTCTGATGGAGTTGGACATTCCCATTTTTATGTCTTGCACGAAGGGGAGGGAAGCCCATATTTAAAAGTGAACAGAGAGGCCTAAAGAGCCATGACAAATTCTCATCAATCACAGACATGAGGCCTCAATTCAAGAACCTCAAATTAAATATCAATGCAAAATATGGGGAAATAAATTCTATATTCATTTAAACCTAACGTGAAAATTCTTTTTTCCTTTCAGAAATTAGTGGTATCATTAAATATTTATGTGGCTTCTTGATACCCAGTAGTAATTGTTAGTAATATCATAAACTTTCAGCACAGTAGAAATTTTCAAAACCAGATGTCGATAGGTGAAAAGATTGTTGAATTGTTAAGGTTTATTTTTTAAATGTTTATAGTGCTAAATATGTATTTTCCTAAAGGCTTGGTTATTATACAGCCTATTCAATTAAAGGAAAAGCTGTAGATAATGTTAAAAATGGTTTGAATGCTGGATTAAAATGGGCTATTAGATGCATCGCTGTAGGGGCAATAAAGGGACTTGGGCTCTGTTTATTTTCCAGGATTCACTTGCTCAGGGAACTTGGATTAGTTGCTTAAACTCTCTGTGCCCTGATCTCTCATCTACAAAATGAGGATATTATCACTTGCCTTACATGGCTTACTGGGAAATAGGAAAACAGAATTTGGTGACATCCTCAAACAGCACAGCCCAGCACAAGGATGTATTCAGCACCTGAATGGAACAATGTTATATTATTACATTGAACGTGCATTGAGGAAGGCATCTTAACACACAAACCTCGACTTATATCTTAATCTATTTTGGCGTCCTGCAGCCAACATAGATTTACTTTAGATCTTTTGAATTAAAGATTGCTGTTAACAAGAAAATATGCGTGAATATGTTTTCACAGCTGATGCTTTGCACCCCAGCAGGAAACTGGCTGGGATCAAGTAGGAAAGTTCTCACCCAAAGCTCTGACTCAGCCTAATCCTTGCAGAAAATGTGCCCCTAGTGCTAGCATCCATCCTTCTCAGAAGCCTGGACCAGCAAGGCCTGCCCTCACCCCCATGTCTGCCTTAGGCTAGCTGCATTAACCTACTTGCTTCTTTAACCCTATTCATGGAGTCTCACCGCTGCCCCTAGGCCATCTCTACCATCCCGTGTGCCGGGTGCTGCTTTCACAGAGAGTAGCACAAGAAGTCAGAGGGAAATGTCTTGCCTTCTCCTCCTACTCTATTAAGAATGATTCTTAATGAGTTATTCACAAGGCATAGACTGGTAATCTAGATTGCATTGTTTCTTTATTTTCTCTATTTTCACAGCTCTACCGTGGGGTCAGCCGTGATTGGATAAGGGAGGAAAAAAGCCTTCCTCTCTGCTCTTTTCTCCCTGGGCTATAGGGCAGCACTTTCATTTTCCTAGACACTTCTATTTGTTCTGCTCCCCAAAGATTAAGATTTGTACTTTATTGACAACTGCAAAATGGGTTTGTACTCATTCCAATTGTCTCTATGTATATAGTTGAAACTTTGTTACATATTATAGATCAAGTGGGGAGATTGCTTTATGTTGTGTATGTATGTATATATGTTTATGTACATACATACATTCATATACATTTTCAATAGTTTTTTCATTCTATTTAGTGTAATGAGCATTTATTAACCATCATGTCCCAGGTATGCTAGGCATCCAATATACAAAACTAAATTTCTTAAATGCCTAATTATTTACTGTTCAGGCATCAAAGTACTTTGAGTCCCAAAATTCATTACCCTTTTCAATTTCACCAGAAACTAGATGACTAAATAATTCTACTTTCTTTCTTTATTTATTTACTTTAGAGATGCAATCTCTCTTTGTCTCTCAGGCTGGAGTGCAGTGGCGTGATCATAGCTTACTGCCCCCTCTAATTCCTTGACTCAAGCAATCCTCCTGCCTCCATCTCCCAAGTAGCTGGAACCACAGGCACGCACCACCACACCCAGCTAATTTGTAAATTTTTTGTAAAGACAAGTTTTGCCATCTTGCCCAGGCTGACCTTGAACTCCTGGGCTCAAAAGATCCTCCCGCCTTGACCTCCCAAAGTGCTGAGATTACAGGCCTGAGTCACCACGCCTGGCCCTGATTCTACATTAAATAGCAAGTGACCTTAATCTGTTCACTTTTATCTGGGAATATTTTAGTTCCTGAGTCTTACTGGAAGATGTTATTAAATTTATACCTGCTTATTATTGACTATTTTCAAAATAGGGAAGTGCTTTAAAAATAGAGGGAAAATTATGAGAAACCTTTCTGCCCAGTCATGACCTATATATACTTTAGGATATTCATTCTAACTTTTTTCCATTCATTTTCATATACAGTATACTTGAAATAGTACCTTATATGCAATTTTGTAACTATTTTAACCTAACATTATAGAAACGAGTATTCCCCATATTATTAAAACCCTATCATTTAAAAATACTGGATAATAAGTTCTTAAATGTATTAACATCACTTACAAATTTTCTTCAAATTTGAGAGATTTTGGTTGTTTGCAGTTTATCAAAGTACAAATAACATTGTAGTGAACATCATTGTGCATTCGTCACCATTGGTATTGAGGAAAAATTTCCTAAGGATACTTCAGAAGTGCAATTATTACATCAAAAGAATGAAGAACTTTAAGGTTTTTGGGCATATTATAAATTGCTTTCCAGAAATGCTTTACTAACTTATATTGTCATAACAAAGTGAAATAGCTTTTCAAGCAGTAGGTATTTCATTCTGAAAAAATATTTGTTGTTTTCATATATTTCATATTTGCTAATTTGTTAACCATAAAAGTATCTGTTGTTTATGTACTTATTTAATTAGTAGTAATGTTGAACTTTTTATTAAATGTTATTATTTTTCATTTATATTTTCTCTAGTGATGATTTATCTATTAGTTTATTATTTTTATTTTGTTTTTCCCAAACATACTGCATTATTTTTCCAAGTTTAAAAAAAAGTGTGTTTAATGTAGAAAATGAAACGGAGATAAATACAAAGAAGAAAATAAGAAATACCAAGAATTTATTAGCCTGAGACAACCAGTTAATGAGTTGTGTATTTCCTGCCAGTAATTTTAAATCTGTATATAAACTATTTTTTACAAACGTATATCACTTTTCCCCACTTAGAGTATTTTATTTTTCACATTACTAAATATTCTTTAATTACATAATTTTAATGGATACCCATATAAATTATCTTGTAATACTTCCATTAAATGTATATTCTTACCATTATGAATAATGCTATAATTAACAGATTAGTACATAAATTCTGGGCATGATTTATTTCAAATTTTTAATAAGCTTCTAAAAGGTATAATTTACATACAGTATAATAAGCCATTTTGGTTTATTATTTAAATCATTTTCAAAAGTTTTGACAAATGTATACACATGTATAACCACCACCTGAATCAAAGTTTAGAACTTTTTCATGTCCTCAAGAAGTTCTCTCAAGTCCCTTTGTAGTCAACACCACCAACCCCTTGGTCACTGATCTGCCTATAGATGAGTTTTGTCTATTCTAGAGTTTCATATAAATGGAATTATATCACATATACTCTTATTTTCTGAGATCTTTTTGAGATTCATTCATGTTGTTGCATGTTATCAGTTTTTATCTTTATTCTGAGTACTATTTAATTATATGAAATTACCTATTTATGTTTTCTCTACAATTACTTTTTTATCTATTAGGTTTAGTATTTTTATTTTCAATTTAATTATCCATTGGTTTCCATTTGATTATCCATTATTTAATCATCTATATTTCATGGTTCATTATTTGGACATTTGGGTGTTTCAGTTTGGAACTATTACAAATAAAGCTGCTATAAATTCTTGTGTAAAAGTCTTTGTTTAGACATATATACTCATTTATCTTGGACAAATACCTACAAGTAAAATTGCTGGGTCTTAGTAGAGGTATATCTTTAACGTTATACAAAACTGCCAGATTGCCTTCCAAAGTTGCTTTTTACATTTAATTTTCCCACCAACAATGTACAAGAATTGTAGTTAATCTATGTCTTTACCACTATTTGATACTGCCAGTCTTTTTACTTTTAGCCCTTCTAGTGGGTATGGAGTGCTAGCTCATGTGGTTTGAAGTCTCATTTCCCTGATGACTAATGAGATGCAGCACTTTATAATGAGCATATGGGCCATGTGTATATTTTTGGTGAAATGTATTTTCTTTGGCTCAATTATTTTTCCCATTTTTTGACATTGGATGTCTTCAATTATTATTGAGTTGGATGAGTTCTTTATTATATTTTTAGATATAAGACCTTTGTCAGATAAAAAGCTATTGAAATATGTGGGTTTATTTCTGGATTCTCTATTCTATTCTATTCCACTGAGTTATATCTATTTCCATATACCAGAACCTTTAGGCATCATTTTCCCCTTAAGGTAAATTCCTAGACATGGTACACTGGGTTCAAGGATATCATACTTCTTAAAGATCCTGGTTCATGTGCCTACATTTTTCTCTGGGAAGATTGTACTTGTTTATTCTTCCAGGCACTTTCCCAACCTTCAACACTGACTGTTTTACTTGAAAGAAATAAAATAAAATCTATGCCAACTTAATTGTCAGAACATATATTTCTATTTATTTATTTATTTATTTATTTTTAGAGACAGGGTCTTCCTTTGTTGCTAGAGCTGGAGTGCAGTGGTGCAATCATAGCTCACTGCAGCCTTGAACTCCAGTCCTCAAGGGATCCTCCCACCTCAACTTCTCACAATGGAGGACTATAAGTGTGAGCCATTATGCCTGGCCTTGTCATTATTTTTAAATGGATACTTATCTGCTCACCACAGTATTCATTGGCTATTTGTATATCTTTTCTATGAATTGTGTGGGTTTTTTTTTTTCTTTGCCTATGTTCCCATTTTGATTTTTACATCTTTTCTGGATAATATGTAAAATCTCTTTATCTTACAAGGGAATGAAGCTTTTTTCTACCATGTTTATATCAAATAGTTTATCAGTTTATTATTTGCATTTTAACTTCACTGGTCAGGTTTCTGATTTCAAGAAATATTTAATATTATTCATTTATTTCTGAATAAAAATCATCTTTACACTTCTCCAAAAAATTGTAGTTTTTGAATCAAAATACATGAATATATACATTTATTTGGGCAGAAGTAATATCTTCACATTATTCATTCTTCCCAAGCACGCACATGATGTCTTCATTTAGTGTAGATCTTTGTTCCCCTCAGCAGAGTTTTATAAATTTACTCATAGAAATGCTAAACTTTCTTGCTAAGGCTATTCCTGCATATGTTAAAATTTATGTTGCTACTATGAACAGTATCTTTCTCAAACTACATTTTAACACTTAATAGTAAAATTTAGGAAACCATTGTTGTTTATCAGTCTTTCATCTAGCAACTAATATCGATTTGGAATTCTTTTCCCTTGGTATTCTTGGATTTCCTATTTATGCAACTTATTTTTGCAACATAATACAGTTTTAGTCAACAGCTAACTGTGTATATGATGGTTGTCCTATAAGATCATAATACCATATTTTTACTGTCCCTTTTCTATGTTTAGACATGTTTAGATATATGAATCCTTACCATTGTGTTATAATTGCTTACCACATTGTGTTACAATATGCTTACTGTGTGTTACAATTACTTACAGCAACAGAAACTACATACCATATAGCCTAGGTGTGTAGCAGGCTGTATATCTAGGTGTATGTAGTACACTCTATGATTTTCACACCTGATCCGAACACTTGCAACAGCCTGCAAAATAATCTGGAAACATTGCATTCTAGAATATCTGTTGCTTACCTTTGTGATTGTGTGGCTGACTAGTTGAATAGCTTGTGTAATTTATTTATATTCTATTGAATGTATATCACTTTCACACCATCATAAAGTCGGAAAATCATAAAATTGTAAGTTGAACCATCATAAGTCAGAGACCATCTATACTACAAATCACATGCCAGGTGGCTTAAAACAATAGAAATTCTGTCACAGGCTGCAAGCTGTAAGTTTGAAGTCCAGGTGTTGGCAGGGCCATGATGTCTCTGAAGCCTCTAGGCCAGGGTTCTTCCTCGCCTCTTCCAGCTTCTGGTAGTCCCAAGTGTTCCTTGGTTTGTGGCAGCGTAACTCCAAACTCTGACTCCACCTTCAGAGACTGTCTCTGTCTTCACATGGTGTCTAACCTTGTGCTTCTCACCTCTTATAAAGACACCCGTCAAATTGGATTAGGGTCTACCATAATAACTTTATCTTGATTACATCTGCAAAGATCCTGTTTCCAAATAAGGTCATAATCACAGGTACCCGGGGTTAGGATTTGTTGAAAGAAAAATCTGAGGCAAAATAAAAATTTAGAATTAATTTGTGTAAACAACATTTCCTCAATTGGGAAGCATCAAACCAAAAGAGGTGTAGTGCTCCACTGCGGAAGAATTAGAGGAAAATATTTACCAGGTGAATATGGAAATAAGTCAAAGCAATTATTTGGCTGGTTACAGTTTTTAAAAATCGTCCTTTTTGTTTTAAATTGATGGAAAGTCCTCGATCATATAATTATATTTTAGTTGGCTACTTTTGATTGGCTGAGGTTAAGTTTCAGGTTAAGTTTTGTTTTTCTTTAACATGAGTATCTACCAGAAATGACCCAAGTTTCACTCATGTTTGCAGCTTAGGCAAAATGAAGGCTATTTTTAAAGCCTACCTGGTTTTGTTTGCCCAGGCATTTTTCAGGCCCGACTTTCACTTTAATTTTGCTTTAACAGACTTCAACATATCTTTTTGAGGACACAATTCAACCCATAACACTGTCATAGGTGGAGCAGGTTGGAGCAAGCTGTTCTGTTGATGGGCAGTCCTCACGGTTAGAAATCTCATCCTTTTCCCAAGCCACGGTTTGTCTCCATACTCAGACCTACAGTCAACCACTGTGAATCTCACCTTGCTACTGCTGGACAGCCCTGCGGGTACACCAAAACAGCTCTCTTATAGTTTATTGCTTCTAGATAGTCACATCTTTGATGAATAAAAAAATCAAGACATGGTGACCATCAAGAATCTATAATTTATATGGCAACCTTATGTCAGTAATTCATGGAGGATACTGCAGAAATTCACACAACAAAGCTAGGCAATCAGACTTGCGGGTTCTGAATATCCTGTTCTCGATTCTCATCATCTATCTCAGAAGTTAATCACTAATTCTGATGGCTCACATGGCAGAGCATGTGAGTTGATCTTTTCCATACCCAGCCCAGCCTACTCCTAGACATAAATCTTAGCTTATGTTTTCAGTCTGACCAAAGGCAGGTGATGGAGGGACTCCCATGCTTTCCTAACAGCAAGTTCTCTCTTATAAGTGTGTAGTCTGTAAGGAAATGGGGGATCAACAGTTACATTCTTTAGCCTTCTTGTAATTGACAATGATGGCCAGAACAGATGACCACTCCTAAGTGTTTCGGTGATGTTGAGAGGTAAAGCATGAGGAGCACAACACATTCATAGTGCAAACTATGAAGCAAAGTCAAGCAAAGGCATTAAGAAAGAAATAGTATGGAAAAGAGGAAAGTAGAGTGTTTTTAAAAGTTAGAAATCCATTAATTGCTTGTTTGAATCTTCTTTTAAAAAAGAGTATGCATGAAATTGAACTATAACTTACATGCGATGTAAAAAGAAATGAAAAAAAGTTTAATTTATATGAACAAAAGGCTTTCTTGAGATTCTGACAACTGACTGAGCGTGGATTTGGAGACAGAGTATAAGAATTAGTGATGAATTGAGGAGTGAGAACAGCCAGGCCTCTTCTAACTGTTTTCTCCTCTGCTATCCTCTGCTATTTATGTGATTTCTTTATAAATATTAGAAATCTCCAGGTATTTTGAGGCATACGTGTTTTAAAATTAGGTCATAGTCAGATGAGAAGTGAGAGATATCTAAAGACCAAATATGCTATGCATAAGAATGATGCCTGTTGTGAACTTATTAAATAAATTAAAACTAACAATTATTAATTTCATCTGCTCTCTCTTGGCCCAGGTTAACAATACTTGCTCTATCATTTTCATCTTTAGTGGACATTTATGATTAATCTTGAAGAATTCCTTTCATGGCAAAAAAGTACCTGGTGAAGACCCAAGACAGATAAGAATTTTTGGGTAAAACACAACAGAGAGATGGTTGCCTATCATTTGAGGCTTGTTTTAAAGCTTCCTTTACACATATGTTGAATATTGTTGAAATATAAAAATTGACCAAAACTGCAGTGGCTGATGATAAACAAGCATTGGTGTTTTGGTGGTACAAACATGACCTTTGTATCTTGTGGAATTCATACCAGCAGTGACAGTGTGACAGTGTGCAGGAAAGCTCAAGTATTGGTTCTGGATTTTTCAAGAACCTGCCTCAACAGGAACCATGAAATCTTGGAGGCAAAATTTAGGCAGATCCCAGGCTTTGTGTGAGCTCCTTCAATCAGAATGACTCAGAACCGAACTCTGCAGGCTAATTCTGCAGGTCATTCCACATTCAGACAACCTCATCTATAGGGCAAAGCTCTAATTACCTCTTTAGCACGTGTACATTGTAACTGCTATGCTATCACTTCACTTCATAGAGTTACACACACCCTCTATATTTTGGTTATGTTATTAACCATAAAATTTGATGTTTTAAAGCAACAACCATTTTATTACATCTTATGATGTTATGGGTCTGAATTTTGGATAGGGCTTAGTTGGCGGTTCTTCCACTTCTGCTTTTGGAAAGGACATTGACTGGGATTGCTCAGTGGTACTCACCTGACAGCTGAACAGACATGGAGGGCCCAAGATGGTTTTCCTCACATACTTGGGTCCTTGGAAGGGATGGTTGGCAGTTTGCACACATCTGGGCCCCTTTCCATCTCCATGTATTTCAGGGCCTCCATGTGTGGTCTTTCCAGCAAAGTGATTAGACTTCTTACCTTGTTGCTCAGGTTCCAAGAGTGCATGTACCAGAAAATTATAACTTTCTCCCAACAGTGAGGAATAACTTCCCTGATGCAGAAAACATAAGAGACTAATTAGGCAAAGGGAGATTAGAAAAGAGGCAGCATCCAGGCACAGATAAATATTTGCTTTTAGAATGAAGATAGACTCAGGAAAACTATCAGAAGCATTCACACATGCTGATAAAAGACTGTCAATTAATATATGTCTTTCACATTCAATCTGTGCATGATAGAAGATGTACCAGTCATCAGTCATTTTCAGATGTTATGGAATCATTGGCACTTAACACCCTATAGTGATACTAGAAAGAATGCTCAACTGGGAATGTGGAGACTTCAATTCTAGACTCTCTCTTAATTTTAAGGGCCTCCATTTTGTAAGTTGAAGAATTTTGCAGTTGGAATAGAGTCACCTCCTGGAAACCCAACAAGTATCTATTATTTCCTTCAAGTGAGATACTCACCTTGATAATCTAAATGTTTTGATTCCTGCCCAATTCTCCAAAATCACCTTGTGCCCTTTCTCCACACTACCCTCATGCAATTCTCAGAATTCACACTTTCCCTGACTAGAAGGCTCCTCACATACTGCCTCTCTGCCTGCAACACTCCTCCCTTGTTATGATAGTGAGCTCCGGCTAACTATCCCTGTGTAAGCTTAAATGTCACCTTCTCAAGATGGTCTTCTTTGGCCACCCAATCTAAAGGGTCCCACCCTATTCTCTGGTGCATCTCATATTGGGTTTCTTCTCTGAACTTTTCATGGTTTCTATTTATTTTCTGAATGCATTTGTTTACAAGGTTTCTGTTGGTCTCCTCTAGACACTACCCTCCATAGAATAGGAACTGTTCTTACTCACCATTGTATCCTAGTGCCCAACATAGTGCCTGAAATATGGGATGTCCCCCAAATATGTGTGAAATGGATGTTACAGAACACTGTAAGTAACTTGCAGTCTAGTGAGAGATGGTGAAACAAGGCCAAACATTAATGTGTCTTAAGAGAGCCATGAGCAAAGTTTTCTGTTTTTTTTTTTTTTTTTTTTTTTCAATTACTGAGTTTTTTGAGAGAAAGTCAAAGACAGTGAGCACATAACAGTGAGTGGATTGTGCATTGGAAAGCCAGAAGGAGCCATCTCTGGAAGCACCTTCTTAACCATTTGATGAGTCTGAATTCTATTATCAGTGCAATGGAATGCACTGAGGAGTGTGAACAGTGGAAGGATGTGGCCTGGGTGTATAAAGGTCACTCTGGATGCTGCATGTGAAGCAGGTTGAAAGGATGAGATGGGCATTTCTGAAGGTACTCAGGAGAGAGATCATGTTGACAATGGGGGAACAGAGGTGGACAAATATAAAATGGATTTGGAGATAGAATATACAAATTAGTGATGAATTCAAGAGTGAAAATGAGGGAGATATCAAGAAGAACTCGAGGCTCTGAGTTGAGCCAATGGAGGAAGGGGAACTGAGATGCATAGGTGGGAAGGATGAGGCATGTGCCAAGGAAGTAGAAAATGTTTGCAGGAGGAAAATCAGAAAGGAAATCAGTGCAAATGACCTTATTATTGTTTGAGGGACCAACATTGTTAAGGGGAAGTTTACATTTCAAGATTGTCTCTGAGTTTCTGGATAACTTTACTTTATGACCACTTCCTCCCTCTGCCACCCCCTCAAGCTACTTCCTGCATGTACAGGCCCATTTGTTCCACCACAAGTTCTTCCTTTTAGGAGATGTTGCCAGTGTGATCTGTACATCATAATTTTTCAGGGAGCATCAGAGTGAACTGTTTAATCAGCAAGTCGATGAGTTCATGTCTTGATATTTCTCTGTACATAAAGACCTAATGAATCACTTGTTGTTGCTCCCTCCCCAATAACATTAGGGCTATTCCACTAGATATTAAGTATTCCAGCTTATTTAATAGACGGCTAAATTTGCCTATAAAATCCAAATGCAGTACAGTGAGAAATGAAGCATTTACCTATGCGATTTAGGTCCAGAACACTTGTAGTCTGAAATAATCAGATTTCCCTACAAAACTAGGACTGATCTGAATTATATATTCCTTGGTAGTTTACCTCAACATGGGCACTCCTGGAAAAGCTTGCTCCCTCCTTGGCAATTTAGTGGATGCTGTGCTAATTGTCTTGTGTACACTGGAGGACACTCCTCCCAGTAATCTTTCTCTTCCCTACCCTGTTAATGAGGGTAAGATACAGCCTTTATTTTCCAGAACCATTCTTGCATCTGACCACGCCCCTCCACCAAACCCAACCACCCTCCTCCTCTGGGGCCAGGACTCTGGGATTATATTTGAGTCTCCAAGGGCTAAAGCAACTAGGACCCCATCAGGAATGGTGTGCAGCTTCTCACTTTGTTCCTTCTTCAAGCATGGCTCCTCTCTTCAGGTTTTCTAAAAAAATCAGTCAATTGAACCTCATGGCTTTGATCCCCAATAATTTAGAAACATCATATGGTCATTTGGGCACATGCAAAGAATAATTTTCCAATTCATAAAACCTCCAGGGAAATTTCAGGGAGAAATGGCAATACACAAAATCCCAGGGGAAAATTTAACCAAGTCATAAAATTAGCATTGAAATGGCATTGGAGCTTAGTGGGGAGACTTACACATTTTCAGAAACATAGTTCATTAAACATGTGTGCTTTATTGTCCAAGGCATTGGAAACACAACAGAGAATAAGAAAATGTCCCTATCTGTAAGGAGTTCAACCTAGTGAAATGACACAAACCAGTTCAGGTGCTACTATAGGAGTATAAAGGTGGTTCGGGTGGGGTGGGCGGTGGTGACCGATTCTATCAGGTTGTTAAGAGACACTTTATGTATGAAATGCTGCCATGAACTATTTTGAAGCTGATACGACTGCAATGATCATCTGTAACTTCTGATTTCAAGTTTCATTTTGGTCATAAAATCCTTATTGCTCTCATTCATGAAGCTTTCACTAATAGTTATTATACATCAGAACTCATCTATAACACATTAATAAATGATACTGATATCTTTTGTATATAATGGAATTCTACAGAAGTTTACTTTCGTGGGGAAGGGGTCCCACTGCTCTGAGTATGTCACCACTGCTCTAGGTAACAGGGAGCTAAGTAAAGACTTTAAAAAAAGATGCCTCAGCCTGCATGATGGCTCATGCCTATGATCATAACACTTTGGGAGGCTGAGGCAGGCAGATTGCCTCAGCTCAGGAGCTCAAGACCAGCCTGGGCAATACGGTGAAACCCTGTCTCTAATCAAAAATACAAAAAATTAGTCAGGCATGGTGGCATGCACCTATAATCCCAGCTATTCAGGAGGCTAAGACAGGAGAATGGCTTGAACCCGGGAGGTAGAAGTTGCAGTGACCTGAGATCATGCCATTGCATTCCTGCCTAGGCAACAGAGCAAGACTCCATTTCCAAAAAAAAAAAAAAAAAAAAAAAAAAAAAAAAAAAAAAAAAAAAAAAAAAAAAAAAAAAAAAGATGTCTCATCGCTAAATTTGCATTTTAGAAAATTTACTGGGCCAAATTCCTAATGGGTGAAGATTAACATGAAATGACAGCAAGAGAGAGACTGTGCCTGCCTCTTCCTGTAGTCTGGACCATCTCCTAATTCCAGGACAGTCCTGTTGAACCTTTTCCAGGACTTCTGAGACAGGTATGGGAAGAGGTTGCTGGTGGGAGAAAAGGGAAAGAAGACCAGCAGGAGATCGCCAGAGAAGTAGAAAACACTTTGATTTTCATCTCCTGAAATAATTCCAGATGCCAGGAAAAATGCCCCTCATTTCCATTATATTTCCTGGTTGACTGCTTTATTGACTAAATTTTAATTAGGATTTAAAACATTTCCCAAAGTAGTCTAAGTGTAAGGAAATAAAAACGTTGTGAGAGGTCCAGGAAGTTACACACTGCCAGTCAGATTTATTTTTTCAATTTTTATTAGGTACTTATTGTGAATCAGACACCATTATAGGGTCTAGAGACATACGATGAATAAGATCAAGTAGTAGTCATCAAGGAATATACAAGAGGAAGAACCAAGTCAAAAAACAAAAATGATCATAATAAACAATGTGATAAGCATGGTGACCTATACTTTGATGGTTTACTCTGGGAGCAGCATGGAGAGACACTTGGCCCTGAGTCCAAACCTGTGATTAAGTCACCATTGAGTAACATTACATAGATTGTCCCCAGCTTACTATGGTTCAACTTAAGATTTTTCAGCTTTATAGTGGTGCGAAAGCAATAAGCATTCAGTAGAACATCAATAAATTACATAAGATATTCAGCACTTTATTATAAAATAGACTTTGTGTGAGATGACTTTGCCCAACTATAGTTGCCCAACTAAAGTAAGTGTTCTGAGCACATTTAAGGTAGATTAGACTAAGCTATGACGATTAGTAGGTTAGGCGTATTAAATGCATTTTCAATTTATTATATTTTCAACTTAAATTGAGTTTATGGGGACATAACCCCATGGTAAATCAAGGAGAATCTATAAGTAGGTTCTGTGGAGGATATAAGAAAGCAAGAGGCATAATCGAGTTATGAAAATAAGATATTTACACATGAGCATATCTATTAAAATCAAACAGGCTCTCCAGAGACACAGAACCAGTAAGATAGAGAGGTAGATATCTCAAGAGCTGTATTTCAAGGAATTGGCTCACATGATTACAGGAACTGGCAAGTTCAAAATCCATAGGCAGATCAGCAAGCTGGGAATTCTTGGGCAGGAGTTTATGCTGCCATCTTGAGGCACAATTTCATCTTTTTCAAGGAAACCTTAGTTTTGCTTTTAAGGCATTCTAACTGATTGGATAAGGCCAACCCCAATAATCAAGAATAACCTTTTTAACTAAAAATCAACTGATTCATCTGGAGAAGACACCAAAGATGTGGCTGGGCAACTTTTGCCAAAGACACGTGGATGCAATCTGTCATCTCAGCAGAAACCAGGAATAGAGATGTAGGCATCCAGTAAAGATGTGTGGCGGGCCCTCTTGTTGATGGGTTGAACTCCCATGAATTCCACCGGAGACTGAAAAAGTTTTGAGAATTTTATACTGACAGTAATATTGCCAGCCTGGACTGAGGGGGACAGAGAAGGGAAGAAATGAAGGAAGCATGACTCTGAGGGCAGAGCAATGGATGTAAAGGGTACTCTTGGGCTAAGACGGCAGGGCAGACACCCCAGCAGGTCCAGAGGACAGAGCTTGCTCCTGCCCTAAACAGTCCCAGTTCCTTCTAATCTGGACTTGGATGGCAAATGCTGAAACAGGAAAGTGTCATCCAGGATTTTAGGAGGAGGTCTAGATAAAATTGACCCTGATTTGGATTTAGATTTTACTTGTAGTGACTGCAAGATCTTTTTTCCAGAGCATTTGAACTATTATTATGCAACTAAATACAGTATATTGTCCTTAAAAATAATTAAAGATTATATATAAAATATGGATAATTTATATTACACAGAGATAAAATATGAATTAAATATTAAAATGTTAACAGTTATCAGACTTTAATTTTCCATTTTCTTAGTTTCATTTTCTAGAATAAAATTTTACTTTATAATGAGAAAATTGTTTTTTATTTATAAGGCAAATATATTAATCAGTTTTTTTTTCTTTTTTTGTTGTTTGACTTTTCGTTTTGTTTTGTTTGTTTTTGGTGTTGAGTCCATTAAGTATTACTATAGATAGTTCAATGGCCTTATACAAAAACCGGATTCCTAGATTTATTGCTGCCTCTCAATATTTGGACCTTGGACAAGCCACTTAACCTCTCTAAGGCTATTTCCTGCCCTATATACCTCGCAAATTACATGTAAGAATCAAATGAGGTTATTTGTAAAGGCTCTGTAATTCTCATTAGAAATGTCAGGAATGATTACTGCAAAAATACTTTTAACACAATTATCAGTTTCAAATGCACAAGTAATAGGCCTTTATATTTTAGTAGATAAATATTTTATAGTTTGTAAACTGTCACTGAACTTAAAAGCATATTTATATTGGATCATAATGAAGTAGAATATTTACGTAGGATCTTGTAAAAAATCCCCAGTACACGGTGAGTATTTACATTTAAGTGAAATACTGTACTATGTATCTAAGACAGTTGGAAAATTTATTTTAAATTAACAAATGTCATGCTTGGTGAAAGAATGTAATCAATAAATAAATGCTAACATCCTGAATAAACACAACAACAACAAAAAGTGGACTGATTGTAGATACAAATC
Organism: Rhinopithecus bieti; assembly: GCF_001698545.2. Classification (NCBI taxonomy): domain Eukaryota; kingdom Metazoa; phylum Chordata; class Mammalia; order Primates; family Cercopithecidae; genus Rhinopithecus; species Rhinopithecus bieti. Next base: position 8,060,730 of record NW_016803937.1, read on the forward strand.
ATATGTACAAAATCCCTTCATGGTAACACCTAGATTAGTGTTTGGTTAACTGAATACTATAGCCTAGCCAAGTGGATACATAAAACTCACCATCACAGTGAGTAAGTATGTGCTAATTGCCAAATTAATGGTACCTGAAGACTGAAATATGAAATGGATTTGACAGTAAAATACAAAGCATACACAAAGTCATTTTTCCAAACCTACACCGCCTGTGTCTTCTTCCTCCCCTGTATATGTCTCCTCATCCCTCACTGAAACTCTGCCTAAACTGGCATGGAAATAGAATAATCTGGCATTACTACTTCTCATTTGACTGTTCTTCCCTCCATTGCAACTTCCCTTTTTAAATGCCATCTTTTAGTGGTCAAGACACAGATTCATGATGTCTCTCCCAGGCCATTCTGTTTCAGAAGTATTTATGTATTCCCATCACGTGAAGCTCATGTCTCTCATTGAAAACTTGAATGACGAATGTGGACAGTGCCACTTGCCATGCTGAGTCACTTACTCCTTAGCAACAAAAGGAATGTTTCAATCTACTAGATTATCAAAAGAATACCTTCTTTGACTTTGCAAAACTTGTATTAAGACTGTGATCTGACCCTTTTCAACTCAGGACACACGGCCGTATCATATTTAGCAGCCCCTTCCAACAAAGCATCTTTAATATTTGTTTCCAGCCCATTCACAATTTGTTAAAGAGCTCTTTTAATTCAGCTTTCTAATACAAAATAAAACCTAAGTTTTCTTTGACACTATCCTCCTAAATGTTTACAGAGAACTATGGTATATGCATGCACACATGATATTTCTGTGTGTCTGGTGTGTGTATGGACGTGTGCATGTGTGTATGTGTGTGTACTGAATTTTTGCAGAGGCTTGTGTCACTGATTTTTCAGATTACTGTCATCAAGATAAAATAAGAATTGCCATATTTAACCTTAGCAATAAAACTACTGCCAAGCATTGCAATCTAGTTTTTTTTGGCTCTTACTGCTAAGATTTCTGTCTTCACATTTATGTTTCCTGTTAGTTCCTGTATCAATTTAGAAAAATGTAAAGGGTAGCTATTAAAAGATATCTGGAAGGTAAAATGAATTTGCCACTCTCAGCAAAAAGGATGTCCACTGTTTAGCTTTCTTCTCCTAAGCAATCATTTGTTTTTCAACTTACAAAATGAATTTTGGAACAATGCCACATTATGCCACAAAATATTAATAGGTACAATTAGTACATTGATATATGTTTGATTCTATCCTTTTTCATTCTTTTTTTTTGCCATTCTTCTTTTATTCTACTGTGACAGTTCTGTAATGGAGCACCAGAAATATGACTCTAGGGCAAGCCATACTACTAATCATCAATATAGCATTGTATGCTGTCCAGCAGATGCATGTTCCTGTTTTGTCAGCAGGGATGATATTCTGCAAAATTTCTACCCAGAGAAACGCTTTCCAAGATTTGCTTACAAGCAATAAATTTAATGGTATGCTGAATTTGATCATTAATTATATATTTTCTTTGTTATATTCAAATGGGATGCCCATGAAATTGATCACGACAGGGTTTTGGGTTTTTTCTGTTGTTGTTCTTTTTTCTGTTGAGCAGCTTGTCATTTTAGTTTTAGCTGCAGGATATAGAACAGTACTGTCAAAGCAATCTAACTATATAAGCTATATGTAAGCAACCCAAATGAGGCTTTGAACCACCTTTTATTATTGATTCTATAATTCTTCAACTGTAAAGGGATCTGTAAGCCACCTCTAGATTGTATAACAGCGGTCACTTTGGGGTTCTTGGCTTAAACTAATAACCCCAGTGAAATCATTAATGACCACCAATATAGATCCCATCGTTAACAACACCATGAACAAATCCATTCAGAAAATCACGTATTCTTCCAAACTTGCCCTTAGCAATGGTCATCATTCTGAAACAACAATAATGAACACAGGGTATCCAAGACCGATAAGCCAGCTGCCTTTAAAAAATATTTGTACAGATGTGTATGAAATTTTCTCTAGTAGCATATGCCAGTCCTCTTGTCAAGGAGAAGCCAACTCTCCCTCCCAGCTTGTTGCAAATCCACACATTTGGAGTATTCAGCTCATTCAGCTTAGTTCTGGAAAGTCAAAATTTTCTTCTTTTGTAAGTAGAGGACTACATATTTTTGGTGCACTATAAGATAGTTACAACATTCCTTCTTAGTGGTAGGAGATCTATGCAATCTATGCATTGTGTATTATATATGTTATAGCAAGTGCTTAATATTAAACCAGTAAAGACATAAATATTTTATATTGAGTATAAACACAGAAATCTGAAAACAATCTCTTAAAGTATTGATGCCTCTTCAATTTTATGACTATGGGGGGAAATTAGGTTGTTTTGCTTTGCCTTTCATTTATAGCAATCAGTTATCCCTGTGAAAACCATGGATGTTACCTACATTTATTGTCTGTTAGCATATTTTTAACATACCTATAAACATAAAGACAACTCTATATTGTTTCAGAGTATTCTTTTTAATCCAGAGCATAGTTACCTAATTATCAAGTAGCATTAATATATATTATATTGATTATATAAAAGAGGGTTATAGCATAATCATGACAAAGGGCTGACTATCCCAGAACCCAAGACCGCACCTTATGCGTTTTCAAAAGATCTTTGAAGGTCAAAGGGTGAAAGGCCAGGCCTCCTGAGGTCATCACTTCCAAGCACTGTAGCTGGTAGCTGCAAGTCAGGAATTCAGCATAGACTGAACATCAGAGCCTGTTTATGCTCATGAAAATAGTCACCAAGTTAACCTTTCACTAAGAAAAAATATAAGTATTGTCTTACAATGTTATCACACTCTCATTAGTAATTATGAACAAATCAATACACAATTCGGAACCAGAAATAAAGGCGTATAAATCCCAAGATCGATTGGTTTTCTTGTCACAAATTCATTCTTTATCAACTATCAACCAGTAAGTCCTGGATTTCATTTCACTCATTCAAATAAAGATATTAATTGCTTAATTCTGTTCACTCCCTGCCCTGTTGCTTACCCTGTTCCCTTAATTAGGATTAGCATTTCCACCTTCTGTTATACTGAGATGTATATATATATAAAGAGAGAGAGAACAAGAGATGGGACCTTATGAAAACTATGATTAGGTGAATTACTTCACCCCCTTGCTGTCTGCAAATTGTCTGAAGACAGGACGTATGTTTGTCCTGCTCAGTAGTGTACTCTCAGTGCCTACTCCACAATGTGGGCTCCTGAAATATGTTTGAAAAGTGTGTGTCAAATAAGTGTTTAAAAAAATGATCGCATGCATTTGTGAACCTGGTCGAGGGTCTCCTCACTTCTCTGTGGTGCAGTATTCACCTCCTTACAAGTATTCCTGCCTGTAGACCAGCTTCACTCTAATTCACTTTCCACTTTGCAGCCTCCTTCATCTCTTTGAAGTGCAACCCTGTCTTGTGCTTTTCACCATTTTACTACTAAGAAAACCAAGCCCAGAGAGGGAATGTGGCTTGCACAGCAAGCTGGGATGGTTAAGTTACAGCATCCATTATACATTTTTATGCTCCTGACCCCAAGTCCTTCTAATAAATCAAAGCACTACTGTTCCTGTCTCTTGCTCTTCCCTGCTTGTCCTGATTGCCTTCATTGTCCCTCCTTTTCTCATTCCTTTGCTCTTGGGACAATTTTTCTGATTGGGTAAATTCAGCCCCTGGGGGGGGGGGGGGGGGGGAAAGATTTTTTTTTTTTTAGAGATCCTTTTGTTTTTTGAACTTCCGATTTTTTTTTTCTGCAATGCCCTGATTCGATTGGGACACTCCACTTTTTCTTCTCAGTCCAGTGACTCGCCAGTACAATGGTAGAATACAATAGCATTCCTGTGATTGCAGGCATACGCAAATTCAGTGAAGCAATAAACTTAATCCTGCAAAAATAAAATAGCATTTTTGTGGAAATATTTCTAAACTGATTTATGCTTTCCATATTCTTAAATAGGTTGTGTTAATGTCACCTAGTCTCTTCTTGCTGAGTCAGAAAGGGCATATATTCAGGCCTCGGTCTGGCACGGTGGCTCATGCCTATAATCCCAGCACTTTGGGAGGCCAAGGCGGGTGGATCAGGCTGAGGTTGGGAGTTCGAGGCCAGCCTGAACAACATGGAGAAACCTCATCTCTAGTAAAAATACAAAATTAGCTAGGCGTGGTGGCGAATGTCTGTAATCCCAGATACTCGGGAGGCTGAGACAGGAGAATCGCTTGAACCCAGGAGGCAGAGGTTGGAGTTAGCCGAGATTGCACCACTGCACCCCAGCCTGGGCGACAGAGCAAAACTCCGTCTCAAAACAAACAAACAAAAAAATCAGGCCTCTCCTACTCCCCCAGTGCCACGTAAGTGAACAGTCAATATGTGCTAATAAATATGTCGTTTAGACTTGTTCAACACTGGCCTAGGACAGCAAAGGTGGTGGCAATATCTCTTTCCTTAGTGTCTCTGTAAGTAATAAAAGTACCACCTATTTGGACTGTTCTAACAAAGGCATGATTTATATTAAATGAAATTTGAACCCCAGAAGCTCAAAGTTTTAAATGCCTTTTGTTTAGTTTTCATTATTCACTGAGTGTAGAGAAATCTTTTCCCCTTGCGGTTCAGGATTCTGTCCAACATATAGCTCCAGAGAAGAAGCAGAGCTATCACGATGATGAACCTGTAGGAAAGGGTTATCCTACAAATGTGGAAAATATCTGACTGTCATAGAACCCAGAGGAAACCAAGTAGCATTTGTGTCCCTACACCACCCAGAGCACTAAATATAGAATCATCCTTAGTGATGATTTCTTTCGTTAGCTCCCTTCCCTTTGGTAAACAAGCTGACCTACAAAGAAAGCCACACCTAAAGATTGATCCTTTCTCACTGGATGTGTAGAATAAAGTAAAATGGGCAGGCTCCTAAACTGAGAAGGGATATTTGATTCTAATCTAGTCAGCAAGTAATTCCAATTCTACATAAGATATTCATAGAATAAGCTCTTTTTTATAGAGCTATCAATTATCAAAGCAATTTTTAAGGCATTAATATTAAATAAAAATAAAATAGCGATATGAATAATAGTGATGACAGACACATTAATAGCACGTAAAATTACTAGAATAATTTAGAAATAGTCTGTAAATTCCTAAACAACTCTGAGGTTATTTTAAAGAATTCAGTGATACTGTAAAGAGTTATAAATTGACATATTGTAGCTTCTGACTTAAAAAAAAAATTCCTAAACCAAGTGCCACTGAATTAAAGGTCATTTCAACTAAGGTTATGATAACAACAATCTGCAACACTTACGAGAATTCTGAAAGCAAAACCTTAAAAAAATACATTTGCTCTACCTCAGCCAGATCAAGATCAACATTACAGTGACACGTCACAGTGACAAGTTGCTTAGCATGTACCCTTGAGAGGGAGTGATGAAAGCGGCACTTTACCTCTATGTGTTTCCTCCTCAAAACCCCTATCCCTAGTGTAATCATGAGAAAAATATAGAATAAAGTCAAACTGAAGGCTATTCTACAAAATATCTGCCAAGTACTTCAGAAAACATTTAAGTTCATCCAAAACAAGGAAAGTCTGAGAAACTTGTAACCAAGACAAGTTGAGAATCTTTGTAACCTAAGAATTGGTGATGACCAAATTTAATGTGGGATCCTGCATGGGATGCTGGAGCAAATAAAAGACATTAAAGAAAAGCTAAGGAGACCCAATTAAAGTATAGACTTTAGTTAGTGTCAATATTGGTTTAATAGCTGTGGCAAATATACTCTAGTATTAGATGCTGACGGTAGGGGATACTGAGTGCAGTATCTGGGTGTAGGGTCTATGGGAACTGTTTGTATTACGCAGCTTTTCTGTAAACTAAAATTATTCCAAAATAAAATGTTTATTGAAAATACATAGTGAATACAGTTTAGAAAGTCTCTTCTGATATAATGCTTGCAGAGGAAGATGCTTTTTAGTTTATAAATTATTTCCATAATTTGTGACAGTTCTCACATCTGCTACTATAAAATTCATTGCAGCTTCTCTGCCTCTTGGGAAAAAAAATGCATTTAATTATCAGTAAAATTCAACTTTAGCTTGTTATGATGAATGATTTGAACCTGTCAGCTTTTCCCCCCTAAAAACAAAAGAACCAAAATGAAATACAGTCTTATTCCTCTACTCCCTTCCTTCCACCTGCTTCATTTAATTGATGAAGGCTTGTGCATTTATTAATCTTTTTGAGCTCTTCTGTAAGATGCAGAAAAATCTAATATGATATCATTGTATCTGGCTAATGTGTGTGCTTTGTGAAATTGATACACCCTGCCAAGACATAAATTACTTAAGCTTTGATAAATGTGTTGAAATCAAGGAATGTTCAAACAGATAAAGCACAGCAATTTTCTTTCTTCCCCTTTTAAAACTCCATTTTATGCTTGAGGTTAAATGTTTTTGCATTATTATTATAATATGATGGGGGAAAAGACAGCAGGGATACTGAAATTAGCAGGAAGAGCCCCAGCAAATACGAAAGTAACCAGGAACATACAGCTACCTGTTTTGTAGATAACATTTAACAATCTTGCCTTGGACAGAGTGGATTACCAACAGATTCAGAACCACCTACAGTCTTCTCCCAGCATGTTGTATCATAGAAATTGTCTGTTCAGGAACGAGGGCACCTGCCAGACACTTTATATTCTCAGCTCCCTTTGCTGACTCATATAGTAGATTGGAATCAAAGATCTACAAACACATTTTGTTGGCAAAGAGAGCTCACCTGGGATTTGGATGTGACTCAGATGCCAGTAAGACTAGAAACGAGGAAGCATTCAATTGATGTTCTGGGGTTGAGAGGGTGGATTTCTACTTGGTCATTAATTTATCACACGGCACTGAACAAAGTTGCTCAATTAACCATTAATCAGTTTCCCTGGAGGCTTGAGAATTCATAGAAACCTTTGGAGACACTTCTTGAGTAAGAGGCACGAGATTATCCATTGGACCATAGAAGAGCCATCAGTCATTGAATGCCTTTTGCCAAGGAATAGGCCCAGTAATTTCCAGCCATTCTTTTAGTCCCTACAACAAACCAGCAAAGGAGATATAGGTGAGAAAACCGAAGTTCAAATCATACACTTGAGCAAGGGGTGATGATGCCATTAGGCAATAAATCCTATGTTCTTTTCCATCATATCAGGCTGCTTCCCCATTGGGAATATAGTGGGGAGGTGGGCAGGGTTGTGGCTCATCAGTCTCCAATCTTCTGATTAGGTCTTCATGTTGAGCATGTGGACTGGGAACTTAGGTCATATAACCATCTAGGTAGACCTGGTATAGAAAAGGGTGCCTGAGCTCTCAGCAGTGATGTTATAAAGTGGTGATTTATAACAAGAAGAAGGCTGAACAAGTTACACCAAGGCTGAAAGTTGGGAGGGGAGATAAAATTGTCAGCTTTTAAATGACATAGAGAAATATACTTGCCCTTTAAATTATATTCTTCTACCGGTAAATCACTGTCAGATAACTTTTTGAGATTTGGGTTTAGATTTGGAAGTCAGCACTTGTGAGAACTGTCCGTGTAATTTAAAGTAATAAACAGAAGAGGTTGTACACAGTTTTTCCAACTTGGCTAATATTGTCAAAACAAGCTAGAAATATGATGCTCTAAGGAAAGCCAAATTTAAAAAATAAATAAGTGCTTTTATA
>NW_016803937.1:8070537-8133980 GCF_001698545.2 Rhinopithecus bieti
ACACACACACACACACACACACACACACACACACACATGTACTTTTTATCTAAGGCACTGCCAGTGCATGCTGTCACTGGAAGAGAGAAACATTACATATCTTTGCCATTAGCTAATTTTTATTATTTTTTATTATATAGACTAATCTTAAAATCAAGGGCTCCTTGAGCAGGTTTGGACCTGAACAGTAGTGTGTTAGAATGATTTTTTTTAGAAATCTAATTTCATTTCAAATTCTCATATCGAGAACCTTTTCCAAAGAATAAAACAACTTTTGTAAAAGCAAATAATGACACTCAATTTATCTGTTTGATAAGTTTAGAATGTTTTCTACTTTCATTTTTTTTTAAGAGAGTCATATATATTTGGGTCAAGTCCTCTTACCACATAAACTGCTACCAGGAAAGTGTTCAGATCTTTGAAAATGTCTCAGTGATGGCCGATTGTTATTATTATTACTATTATTATTTTTGTTATTATTATTGAGTAATCTCAGAACCATCACAATGGAAGTCCTAGAGATAAGAGAAGGATCTCTTAAGGTATCAGTGTCTATCATGTATTTGAAAGTGCACCAAGATCAGCTAAGACTACATGATTGCAGAACTTACTGGTTGTTGAATGATGGGCTCAATTCTTATTGGTTTTTCAGTAATGGGAAAATGAGGAGAAAAGTAGGCATAGCACTAAAACAAGAAAAATGAACCTGGCAGAAAAAAAGTTTAGGGAAACATGGAACATAAAACAAACACTTTAAAGAAAAAGAGGGCACATTGCTATTGATAAAGGAGTATTTTTATACTTCTGGTTGAAAAAAAATTTTTTTTGAATGAAAAATGTATTTTAGTTCGTTCTGCTGACAAAGTATCATGGGTATTTGTAATAAAGTAATTAATATATCGTATATAAAGGTAAGAATCAAGACATATTTTTAAAAACAAGCTTAAAGGGGAAAATGTCAGAAGGGCTCTCTCCCATAAAATAGAAGGAGGAAGGTGAGAGTAAGGGAATAAGCTCAGAAGCTGCACCAAATCAGGGAGTAGAGATTGGGAACTAAGGAGCACTTCTTGTAAGCCAGATGTTCTGCAAATGGTAGATGTGTCTGTAAGCATTTACCAAGCAGGGTGAATCTCATGAAATACTGGAAACAGGTGAAAAATAGGTAGTAGACTATGGGCAGCAAGAATCATGATCACAGAAGAGAAATTGGACCTTGATCAGCAAGAGCTTCTTATCTGCCTATGCATCCTTGGCCCTCTTTCTGGAGAGATGCTGAGACAGGTCACTTGGACCAGGCTGTCCCCATTCTCAGGAAACTCAAGTCGGAAGCAGAGTCTGGGTGTTGAGCTCCATGGGCTATTACCAAATGATTGGAATGAAGTTTGTGCACATCCTGAGTAAGAGTGTTCAAGGGACTGGACATGATGGTTCACTCCTGTAATCCCAACAATTTGAGAGGCCAAGGTAGGAGAATCACTTGAGGCTAGAATTCAAGACCAGCCTGGGCAACATAGCAAGACCTCATCTGTATAAAAATAAAAAATTAAGCCGAGCAGTGGCTCACGCCTGTAATCCTGACACTTTGGGAGGCCGAGGCAGGCAGATCACTTGAGGCCAGGAGTCTGAGACCAGCCTGACCAAAATGGTGAGATCCTGTCTCCACTAAAAACACAAAAGCTAGTCAGGCATGGTGGTGCACGCCTGTAATCCCAGCTACTCAGGAGGCTGCTGTGCAAGAATTTCCTAAACCCGGGAGGTGGAGATTGTAGTAAGCTGAGATTGCACCATTCCACCCCAGCCTGGCTGATAGAGCAAGACTGTCTAAAATATATATATGTGTGTGTGTGTGTGTGTGTTTGTGTGTGTGTATGCCAGGGATGGTGGTGTACACCTGTATTCCTAGCTATTCTGGAGGCTGAGGAGGGAGAATCATTTGAGCCCAGGAGTTTGAGGTTGCAGTGAGCTATGATTATGCCTCCAGCCTGGGTGACAGAGTGATATCCTGTCTCTAAAAATAAATAAATAAATAAATAAATAAATAAATAAATAAATAAATAAATAGTATTCAAGGAACTGGCAGTCATTATGTTAAGTGAAATGAGACAAACACATATTCTTACCCATCTGTAAGGGCTAAAAACTTGATCTCATAGAAATAGAGAATTTTGATAGTACCAGAGGTTGGGAAGCATTTGAGGGTGGGGCGGGCAAAATGAAGAGAGATTGATGGATGAGTACAAACATAATTAGATAGAAGAAATAAGTTCTAGTCCAGGCATACTGGTTCATACCTGTAATCCCAACATTTAGGGAGGACGAGGCAGGAGGATCACTTGAAGCCAGCAGCTTGAGACCACCTGGGCATCAAACTGAGACCCCATCTCTACCAAAAAAAAAAAAAATCCCATTTTTTAAAATAAAATAAAATAAGTTCTCATGTTCAACAACAGTGTGGGGTGACTATACTATAGTTAGCAACAACATGTTGTATATTTTAAAGTAGCTTGAAGGGCTTGAAATGTTCCCAATACATAGTAGTGATAAATACTTGAGATGATGTATACCCTAAATACTTTGACTTAATCATTACACATTTTATGCATGTATCAAATACTCACATGTACCCCCATAAATATGTAAAATATTATATACCAATAAAAGAGAAAAAAGTGTGCAAAAACAGAAAACTGTAGTTACAGTATCAGAAATACTTTGAGCCAGAAATCCAGAGTAATGATCCTTCTTTCCCTGGGGAATCTGACAGCCTTTCAACACCAGGGGAGAGAAAGGAGTATCAATTCAGGGTGTATAAGCCCCTAAGAAGAGGCCATATGGATTTAGGTTCTCAAAATGTAAGAATATGCATCATACCAACTTGTTCTGAATTTTTTTAAACTCCAGAAATGAGGAAGAAAAGCTTCCAGGAAATTAACCAAAGGGAGAAATATATGTTGTAGCACCCTCCCATCCTTACCAAAGTAAAAAATAACTTTCAAGAAACCTAGCTATACCTTTTGAGTCCTTGGATTCCTAAAGTGATTTGGGGACTAGACATAGGTGAAAACACTTTTCACAAAGCCCTGTTAGGATTTAAGCTTCTAAACTTTTATGAACATGCAATAGATAACCTCATGTTATCAAACTATGCCATCTAGTCAAATGCTGTATTTATAATCAGGCTGTGTCTTTCATTTATTTTCAAAATTGGATTGAAAGCAATAATTTTGGGAATAATCTGAAACCATTTTTACCAAGTGCTTTGCCAAGTTTGAAAGGGCCAGAGGAAGGACATAAACACAGCCTCATTTCTTTCCTCATCCATTTCATCATGCTGACAGTTTTCCGGAGAATCATTACAAGAGTAGTTTGTGCCGTTAGAGATAAGAGGCTGTGTTTCCGCTAGAAACCTCTATTTTCCAGACTTTTTATAAATCATCCATAAATATTCACTCCATGCAACAGCATCATATATAATGATTCTGTCCCTTAAAATCTGTATCTACTTAACTAAATTATTTTTAGTAAACATGGGGACTCTTGTACTGTAAAAGAAGAAAAGAAAATCAAATATAAAGTCTTATGTTTCGGTGGCTATGATTTGAATCAAAATACTGAGAAACCCATAAAACACATGCACATGACATTTTCTTAGCAATTATTTTAAGATATAATTCAGTTGTAATAAAATTTATTAACTCCTATACAACCTATTAATTCAAAATATACCTCTCTACATTACTTTCTGTTTATATAAAGGCAACTAAATTTTTACTTATATTTTTTCAACTAAAATTTTGTAGAACTTTCTAATCCTCATTACATGCCTTTTTTGTTACAGAGTTTGAGACAGAATTATATAAAGAGCTATGAAATTACATGTTATAAGCCTTTGAACGTAATAATCACCTTAATATTTCCAAATATACTTAAAAGACTTATCAATATCATTGACAGTTTTTAGCTCCTTGGTAGATACCTTCAGCATTCTATTTTTGTCTTCCACCTGAAAGAAAAGAGTTGACAATTTAATGATTATATCAAACGAGAAGTCAAAATATACTACTTCCCCCAACCTGGAAAATTAGCATTGTGAAGATAAGGAAACAGAGACTAAAACCACATCAACCCATAAAAATGAAATACTTTGTTCTTAACATCACCGTTTTAAATTTTCATACTCACAGTTTTCCATAGGTTGAATTAAATGCTCATCTTGTTACACTGTTGAGCCCGACTGTGTGTGTGTGAAATGCTGTCGAACAAGAATCTAAATAATATTGAAAGAATTTCCCTTGCGGTTTGATTTCAGTTTGAGACCGCAGTCACTGCATTAACCTAAAGTTTATTTCTCTTTCTTCTTTTCAAACAGCTATTTTGTGACAGTAAGGAAGTGGTGCATGCCACGGAGGGGCTGGATTGGGAAGACAAAGATGCTCCAGGGACCTTGGTCGGCAACGTGGTGCACTCAAGGATCATCAGTCCCCTGCGCCTGTTTGTTAAACAGTCTCCGGTGCCCAAGCCCGGCCCCGTGGCGTATGCAGACAGCATGGAAAACTTTTGGGATTGGCTGGCCAACATCACGGAGGTTCAGGAGCCATTGGCAAGAACTAAACGGAGGCCAATAGTGAAAACAGGAAAATTTAAGAAAATGTTTGGATGGGGTGACTTTCATTCCAACATTAAAACTGTCAAACTCAATCTCCTCATCACAGGGAAAATTGTTGACCATGGAAATGGAACCTTCAGTGTGTATTTCCGACATAATTCAACAGGCCTGGGCAATGTTTCAGTGAGCTTGGTACCACCCTCCAAGGTGGTGGAATTTGAAGTTTCCCCCCAGTCTACCTTGGAGACCAAGGAATCTAAATCTTTCAATTGTCGCATTGAGTATGAAAAAACAGATCGGGCGAAAAAGACCGCCCTGTGCAACTTTGACCCATCCAAGATCTGCTACCAGGAGCAGACTCAGAGCCATGTGTCTTGGTTGTGCTCCAAGCCCTTCAAGGTCATTTGCATTTACATTGCCTTTTACAGTGTTGATTATAAACTCGTGCAAAAGGTGTGCCCTGACTACAATTACCATAGTGAGACCCCATACTTATCTTCCGGCTGACCTTCCTGTTGTGGTGGAAATGAGGGATATGTGTGTGTATACATATATATTTGATTAGAATGACCAAGAAACAAGCCCAGCTCTTTATGGTAAAGGATCCCTTTTGTTTATGGCAGTGAACAATAGTTCCCTATCAAGTTTTCAAATTTAAAAAAAGAAAAAGAGACATCTTTAAATGTGAGATTTGTTTGTTTCTATCATAGGTACCTTTATCTAAAAAGTTAAACTGTTTATGAAACCATCACTTTCATGCAAGGTGACTAAGTTCTAGAAATCTTATTGTTTCTCTGAATGAAACATCAATGATAGCAATATGTGACAAGAAGGAACAAAATTATGCACGTGATAAACATTGCTCTTGAAATGAGCCTGCCTTTGAAATATGTTTTGGAAGGTTACCGCAGAAATAGCAGATACGGTAAAGGAAAAGATTGTATTTGATAGATGAATTGTTTTTGACATTGGAACTTTTTTTTATATTTCTATCTTTTCCCCATCCATCTGTGCTGTTATTGATATGAGAGAAAAAAGGGTAAAATTTGTTTCAAAACTCGTGTGTGAAGTTACAGTGCCACAGTGGAACCAAGTTCCTTATCATCTGAGCTAGAGTTGCGTGGAATGTGATTTAAGCACTTAGCCCTGTGTTGGTCACCATTCTCATGATTCCCCTCTGAATTTGAATACTGATGTAATGGGAAAGCAAATCTGAGAATGTTTGTTCAACAACAACAAAAATCATGATGCTTTTAGACTCTTCTGATAAATTCAAATGCTGTGGGATTAATCAAAAAATGACAAAATTTGTATGCATCCTATAGCTTAGAGCTTTATTCAATTCATTCGGTAGTGTGGTTCTTTATACATGTGTAGAACAACTCTGAAGTTGAGAGAAAGTGCTTGTTTCCTAGACTAGAATAGAAAGCAAAAGTGGGAAGTGGAGGGAGGAAATTTCAGGATTATGGATTCATTATTTCTAGCCTCCCAGATTAAGTTCTCCTTGCATTTAGTTAATATTTGAATAAGAGATCAAACTCTATGTGGAAATAGAGAGTTATATTTAAGCATTTCTAATTATTAAATGCTGACAAGCAAGATACCTGGCTTACCAGACTTTTGAAATGACTTCCAAATTAATGTCACTTCACAGTCAGTGCCCTTCTCATCTTCCCTGTGGGGGTGAATAGCAATCCTACATGGTAGAACTGGATGATCATTAAATTAGAATAGAAAGGGGGTCTAGTTGACCAGGAAAAGGCTTCTAGAACTCAGGACGCTCATGGAATTGTCAGTCATTTTACAATAGATGTTAACTTCTTTCTCCCTTCTTATTGTAAAATATTAATTAAAGTAAAACATTAAATTGAGGACTAAAGGAAGATAAGTCCTAAACAACAAGAAGTAGTCTTACCACACTGTTCCAAAACCCAAGAGCTCTGTTCTCTATTTTATATCTTCATTTCTTTCCTTTTACTGGTAATATCTGCAGTGTTCAATTTTGTGTTTTGTAAAAATTGTACTAGGCTTAGTGTGTGGTAATGCAGGCTTGAAGTTCTTGCTCTGAGTTCACCATGTGTTTTTGTAATTTTGTGGTTAGTGAGTAATATTTTGAGACATCTTTTTATTTTCACCTAGAAACAAGAGTAAAATATTATTTATTGTAAAATATGTGGGAATCATATATGTATATATATATACTTAGAATTTTCTGTGTATAGAGAAAGTATGCGTACACATTTCTATGTAAATAAAAAGAATTTGCTAGATCTGTCACATGAATCCTAGGTGGTTATTTTTTAAAGACTCTGTTCTCCTTGTTTCTTTTCCTTACAAGGGCTTATTCTCTGTGTATGTGTGTGTGTGTGTGTGTGTGTGTGTGTGTGTGTGTGTGTGTGTGTGATACCAATTGAACATGAAGGTTTCCCTTAGATACATATTAAATAGGCAGCTTGGCTGTGGAGATTTTAAAGTAGGGTGAAAGGATAACTCACATAAAGCGTTTTGTACATAGCATGGCATCTAGTAAGAAAGCACTCTCTACTTGTGAGCTGCCATTATGATTATTATTGTTTTGACATGAAATAACGAGGTTTAAAACTATTGGATGTTCAAAAGTTGAGAGATGTGAACATTATTTCTATGCTAGAAAAAAAAACCCTATAAATCGATTTATACAGTTCTTAGATGTTAGCAAGGTTTGTGGATTTTTTTTTTTAAGTTTCCCATAAGCTTGTTTTAAATTGGAGTAGAATATATGCCACATATATTTCTAAGTCAAAATTTCATTTCAAAGCATACCTAATTGTCAGTAATGGTACTTGGCACAATATAAATCAGAGCCCACTTAAGCATGCAAATACACACATTTCCACAAAACCGTTTTTTGCCTTTTAGTACTGCTATTGAGGAAAAGGACATTCATGGAAGCTAATTTTGCACTCAGTCACAAACTGTTTAAAAATTAAAGTGACAGAACTTTTAAATGTAAAGACATATTGACATATAGAAGAGTAGTATTTCAAAGACAGTGCCACCTACACTACCTTCTTAATCCTCTTATTTGACAGACAAGAAAATGCAAGTCCCAATGAGGGTAATGATGTGCCCACTAGTAAATGGCAAACCCACCTGAAATGTGTTTCTCCTGACTCCTAGTCCCAGGTCCTGTGTTACATAAGAAAGGTAAACTGAAGCAGGTATTCAAGACAACAAAAATAATTGCAATGAGTTTATAACAAGACAGGACCCAGTAGACAAAACTGAACCTGAAAACAGTGGAAATAACCTCCCCCTAAAACATTTAGGATAATAATTTATCTATGATCACAAATCTTTTAAAAACTCAAACTACAGAAAAGTAAGTCAGGATAAATCCAAATTAAGTCAGGTTAAATCCTTATATCCAAAGATAAGAGTCCTGGAATACATTAGCAATATGACTGGCTAAGAATGAACAGCAGTGGAAGACTACATTGGGCAGTTTTCAGGTGATTATGGCACCTGAGAATTTATTTCCATAAGAACTGGTATGTTTTGGGGAATGTCTTGATTGCCTAAAGGTTTGATTTCACCTCATGAAGAATTTTAAATTTATTAACTGGCCTGTAAAATATAGAGGATGGAGTTGTGCATTCTTCCTTGCAGTGAAATGAAAGTTAACTCAATGTTGATTAATCAGAACTCTCAATGAATGACAATTTAATATTGCCAATTGCAAGAGACAAATCAGGGGGGAAAAAGTTCACATTAGAGATTCTTTTTTCTTCAGAAAAGTCATTAGATGATACTCAAAGATCATTTCATCTTCACCCCAATCTCCTACCCTGTATTGTGAAGTCTGGAATCCTGGGAACATATCCCATTCTGCTTCATTGTTAAACTTCCCTTCTCTTCATTCAACTCAGCTGTCCCATAAATACAGACAGTCCCTGATATACAATGGTTCAACTCACAATTTTTTGACTTTACGTTGGTGCAACAGCCATATGCATTCAGTAGAAACAGAATTTTGAGTACTCGTACAACCATTCTGTTTTTCACTTTCAGTATTCAATAAATTACATGAAATATTTACCACATTATTATAAAATAGGCTTTGAGTTAGATTATTTTACCCAATTATAGGCCGATGTAAGTGTCTAAGCACACTAAAGGTAGGCTAGGCTGAGCTATGATGATTGGTAGATTAAGTGTGTTAAATGCATTTTTAATTTAGGATTTTCAACATACAAGGGGTTTATCAGGACATAATCCTGTGATAAGTTGAGGTGCATCTGTAGTACTTAATCTATTATCTAAAATAATGAGTTAACTCTTTTGTGTCCTCCACAGCACCTCTTAAAGTGTATGGTATGTAAATAGTATGTTAGTCAGGGTTCTCCAGAGAAATGGAACCAATATGATATGTAGAAAAATGTATGAGAAGATGTATTATCCTCATACATGGAGAGAATTGGCCCACACTATTATGAGGCTAAGAAGTTCAGTCATATGCCCTCTGCAAGCTGGAGAACCAGGAAAGTTCATGGTTCAAGGTCAAAGGCCCGAGACTAGGAGTTCCAATGTGCAAGGGCAGGAGAATATGGATGTCCCAGTTCAGCAAGAGAATGAGAGCAAACTCACAGTTCCTTCACCTTTGTGTTCTATCCAAGCCCTCACTAGACAGGATGGTGCCTACTCATATTGCTGAGGGTGGATCTTCTTTACTCAGTCTACTGATTTAAATGCTAATCTCTTCCAGAAACACCCGCACACCCCTAGAAATAATGTTTTACCAGTTATATGGGTATCCTTTCACCCAGTCAAGTTGACACTTAAAATTAACCATCACAAGTAGGTACTTGATCAATATCTGTTGATTTAAAAAAAAAAAACTCCGGTGCAATACCTTGATTATTCAAGAGCCACTCTATCCATATCATAATAGTTATCTTGCACCATTTCAAACATGAGCACCTTGCTTCAGCTGAACACAATACCCACAGAATGTTAGCTCTCAGAAGCACAGAAATTTAAAAGCCAGAAACAATTTTAGAAAACATTTAGAATAAGTTTTCTTTATCAGCTAAAGAAATGGAGTCCTGGCTAGGTTTAATAGCCTGGTTATACTTACTGTTTTTCCTGCCTGGGCAAAGCCAATCCTCATCTTCTTTATTCCTCCAAATCACTGATGTTCCTTATCTGGGATAGAAACTCCCAGCTGTCCACCAAAATCCATTCTACTTCTCTATTGCAATGGTAAGGTCAACTGTGTGGCTAGCCCTGCATCTCATATAGTGTGGTGTGGCCTTGTTGCTGAGCCACAGCTAGTGGAGTGTGAGAGGAAAGGGTGTGTGCACTTTTAGGAGTGGACTCACTCAGGAGTGTTCCCATGCTTCTCTGTGTTCTTTTCCCTTTGGCCGACTGCAATAGATGCCCTGAGGACACATTGATAGAGACAAAGTAATCCCCAGTTTGAATTCTTTTCTGATAATGGAAAAGGGTCACTCAACTAACCCCAAACCTACCCTGGACTGCTATATGAGAGATAAGCAAATACATTGTTCTTTAGTCATTAAAATATTAGGATGAATGTGTTACTGCAGGTTGGCATGACCTAACTAATAACAACATTGCACAAAATCTTCTCTATCTACATACTCTAGCACACTCTGATCTTTGTCTAATTGAATTGTGTGTTTGAGTCTATGCTAGGCATTGCAGTAATAATTTCATGTGCACAACTTTGAGTTTGCCCTATTACTTATACTTCTTTATGTGTTCCATCATCTAAAAAAAATAGGGTCTCTATATTTTATACTTTTTGAATGTTTCACAATGCCCAGATAAAGCTGTTATCTTAAAAAGTGTCATATATATGGCATTAAACTGCATTGAAACATATGTAGGGAAGTTGTTTACTTAAATACATGTGTTTTCCAAACGATCCATATAAAATAGAGGTGGAGAATTCTTAAGATAAGGAAACAAAAATTCAAGAATCATGCTAATTCTACTTCCCGTACTAAGGCAAGGAAGATGAGTATACATTTTTTTTCTATCTTTCTTTTTGTTGGTAACACACTACTTTAATTTCTAATTCAAAGGTACCAAAATCGTATACAGAGGAAGACCTCCTTCCTGCTTTTCCATAGCTACCTTGTGCCCTTCTCCAGAGACAAGCCAGAGTATACATTTCTTGTCTATGCTGACAGAGATAAATTAGTATGCTTTTTGTTCTCACTCATATGTGAGCATTAAAAAAAAAAAAAAAAAAAAAAAAAGTTGATCTCATGAAGGTAGAGATGCAGTTTGATAGTTATCTGAGGCTGGAAAGGGTGTTGGGGTGGTGAGAAAGGTTGGTTAATGGACACATACAGTTACAGAGAAGGAATAAGTTTTAATGTTCTATAGCAGGATAGGATGACTATACTTAACAAGAGTGTATTATATGTTTCAGAATAGCTAGAAGAGAGGACTTGAAATGTTCCCAACACAAAGGAATTGTAAATACTTCAGGTGATACCCTAAATATTCTGATTTGATCATTATGAATTCTATACGTGTAACAAAATATCACATGTACCCCATAAATATGTACAAAGATCAGGTATATATTTTTTTAATTAGTAGGTTTTAAAGTATTTTATTTTATTTATTTATTTTGAGATGAAGTCTCACTCTGTCACTCAGACTGGAATACAGTGGTGCAATCTCGGGTCACTGTAACTTCTCCCAGGTTCAAACAATTCTCCTGCCTCAACCTCCCGAGTAGCTGGGAATAAAGGCGTGGGTTTTTGAGGTATTTTAAATTACCACGAATGTTTCCTTCCATTGCCTGGGATGCTCCATTTTGTGTGTATTCTGGCTAGTTGAAGCATTGTGATGCACTAATTCATTACCGTTTCCTTTAAATAAATCTCTTTTAAATGTTAAATAAAAGAAAATTTTGATTTAAAAATACTACCTATAATCCCATTATTAATAAATTAAATATATTTGTCCTATGTTTTTCTTCTCAGTTTTATCCATATATGGATGTGTTTGTGTGTGTATATATGTGTGTGTGTATATATATACATATATGTAGTTCTGTGTGTGTGTGTGTGTATGTGTGTGTGTATGGAGTTTTTACGGAGTTGCAATCATGTACTATGTGGTAATGTAATTAATACACCATTATATCTGATATTTAAAACTTTTGACTGGAATAAAAAGACACTAGGAACACTTCCTGAGAAAACCATGTGGAAAATAGTGCACGGCTGGATATGAAGTTATGAATGGAATATCCCCAGGATTGTGTGAATAATCCTGCCCTCTACCTTCTTTCTTGTTATCCACCCTAGGATAAAGAGAAGTCTTTATTATATATATAATTATTCAATATAATTATTGTCAATATAATTATTCTAATCCCTGAAACATAATTTTGCAAAACTTTGGTGGGTCAAAACAGAAATTACAAACTGGGGGTAATTGTTTATGCCTGTAATACCAGCACTTTGGGAGACCAAGGGAAAAGTATTGATTGAAGCTAAGAGTTCCAAACCAGCCTGAGCAACATAGTGAGACCTCTACAAAAAAAAAAAGAAAAGAAAAGAAAAGAAAAATAACAAATTAGCTGGATGTGGTGGTGCACACCTGCAGTCCTAACTACTCAGGAGGCTGAGGCAGAAGGATCACTTGAACCCAGGAGTTCAAGACTGCAGTGAGCTGATTGCACCACTGCACCCCAGCCTGAGTGACAGGGCAAGACTCTTTCTCTAAGAAAATTTTATTACAAATCCATTTTAGGAAGATGAAGCTCAGATCCCACTGCCAATAGAATCTGGGAAGCCAACTCATTCTCAGAGCCCCTGTGACATCGTTTTGGCAAATAGAACCTATCATTATCATAATCCCACTCCACTCGCTTTATGAAAGAGTCATGCAAATCATAGCATTAGAGAAGTGAAAGAACCTTTACAGAGAAAAGAAGCTAATAATTATTGATGCCTACTCTGGTCTGCCACCATCCTAGATAATTTACAAATAAGCACAGACTTTGGAGTTAATCCAACCTGGATTTATGTCTTGAATCTGCCATTTAATAGCGCTATTAATTTAGGCCAGTTACTCAACCTCTTTGAGTTTCAGTTTACTTACCTGCAAAATGGAGTTATAATAACTGTCTCACCGTGTTGTTTATATTACACAGATTATGAGCAGTAAAGGAATATAAGAACTTTAAAGCACAATACTCCAGTAATTTTTTTTTTTTTTTGCTACCAATTACTTTTATATTGTATAGACATACCAAGGTCAGTGTAAATAATTAGATGTCATTATTTTTATTCAAAATCCCTCCCTCCAAAATTACCTGATATATCATTACAAATATCTTCATTACTAGGCTGAAATCCATATTTGCAGGTAGACTTTTCACTTGTCTTCAGAGAGATGTCTACTTTCTATCCATATTTAAAAGAAATTGAAAATTTAGACCTAGCGTATTGCATATAGAAAATCAAAGTTTTTTTTTTTTTAAAGGGACTTCATATTACAAATTCTGGATTTGTTTTAAGTAGAAAGTAAATATTGCACTAAACAAAAAAGGAAAGCAAAAAACTCCAATTTTACTTAGTAGATGCTGCTTAACAAAGCAGCAATCATCAAAGGAAAATGTAGAGTAAAAAAGAGGTCTGGACATCGTGGGCACCTGGTCCATACTCTTGCTCCTTACTTTTAATTTCCCATCAGCATAATCCATGTTACAATGTAGGGTCCCAGCAGCTACTTTGTACAGTGCGGCCTTGCCCATTGTGCCCTGTCTGTAGCACTGGGAATGAGCGTCTCACCCACACTGGGCCAGTCAGAAGCCTTCTCTATGAATTTAGAGTGAAGACCAGCAGACGGTTCATCTTGGAACATTACACTTAGGAGATGTTGGACATTATGTTTTCCAAAATGGAGGTAAGAGAAGCAAGTGAAACTGTCCGGCAAAAAGAGAAAAATGGAAGCAAACAGTCAGAAAAGAGCACAGAGGAGAAAACGCAAGTCTGGAAAGTACTCCAGTCTCTCATTCCGCTTCACTCCTGAAGGCTGGCTGCAATTTCTGCCTTTGGGTGCAGCGAGGGAGCTCTATGTATCATTGTAATAAGCTTTCCTTAATAATATTTTTTTCTATAGATAGCTGTATTAGTCAGAGTCCTAACAGAAAACAAAGGTCACTCAAAAGGTCTAACACTCTTGTGGGAGAAGTATACATCCCTACTTGTTTGACTTTGGGTTTGACCGTGTTACATGCTTTGGCCACTTGAATGTGAGTAAACTTGACATTTTCCCTATCCAGGTAGAAGCTTTACATGCAATTGTAGGGTTTGGGTTGAGCTCTGTCTTGTGTTTTTGCCTATACCAAGAGAACATCATATTCTTTCAACCTGGGATCCAGAATGAGAAGATA
Organism: Rhinopithecus bieti; assembly: GCF_001698545.2. Lineage (NCBI taxonomy): Eukaryota > Metazoa > Chordata > Mammalia > Primates > Cercopithecidae > Rhinopithecus > Rhinopithecus bieti. The sequence goes on from NW_016803937.1 coordinate 8,084,571, forward strand.
CTTGAAACTGGGCCACAGCCAAATCCATAGCTCTAATGTTTCATCAGAAAAATACTAATGCCTATTGTTTTAAACTACAAAAACGTTGGAGTTGTTTGTTGTCACAACAACAGCTGACAAATACAGTGAAAGGCCCATAGATTACCAACAGCTGAAGGCCCTTACCATTGTTAAGCCAAAGAGAAGAGAAGAAAATGTATTCTGAGAGTCAGCGAGAACTAGAACTAGAGTGTGAAGAAAAGGTTGTCCATCCTGGTGGGAGCTATGATCAAGGAGTGTAGTTACCGCTCAAATGAGAGCAAAGGAGGAAGCATCCAGATCTCTCTTTCTTCTTACTCTCAAATTTGACAATGCTTCCCACTGCCAAGCCCAACCAGGAGTCAATCAACATGATGACCCAAGAGACTAAGTCCACAGGGCTCAGCATCCCAGAGGACAGAGCAAGAGAGTGGCAGACAGCAACCACACACTAACTACTTGCCCAAATAGCAGAGAATGGATGGCAACCAGGAGAAGAAGGGAAAATGTAGAATAACCCCCAAAAACAGTTCAAATTGGCTTATGTTACATGCAGCCAATCAAGAGTCCTAATGCCAAACATAAATTTGATTTACATGAAGAATTACAGAAACATAACAATTTCAGAAAAATATATGAAAATAAGCATAGAGATCTTATGTTACTAGTAAGCTAAAAGTTTCTTTACTTAAATGAATCCCTTCCAATAAAACAGGAATCACATGTTACTAAAGAGATTCCATGTTACCTAGCATTGTTCCATGAATTTTGTGTGTTACAGTAAGTACTTCATCTGGATAATGACACCGATAGTAGATTTGCATCTCTTTTAGCATCAATTTGGATAGTTGTACTTCTACTTTCCTAGTCATATAATGTAGAAAAATACTTTGCACTATAGTTCTCAAAGATTTGAGGTAACATAAAACAGAGAGTGTTATTTTGCAACAGACAATCCTGAGTTGTCGGATTCTACAAGTGATTTATTCTGCTACGTCACGGGAAAACAAATGCCCTTTCCAACTGACTGAGACTCTTTTCATTTGTCAACTATTGATCCCCTCCCACAACCTCTCTTCTTAGCTCCATGATTCTTCTGGAGGTTAAACCAGCGAAGCCCAGTCCCATTTATTTCTTCCTACTTTATGCTGTGGTGTCACCATCGATAACATCAGAGCAGCCAGCCACTCATCTTCAGTTAGTAGCAAAGTGGCAGACTAAAAGGAAGCTTTTAGAGGTTGCCTAAGTGTTTCCTTTCAGGACCCAATAATATAAATTAAGCCTTGAAAGCAACTATGGAATACGTATTTTTTTTAAAAAATTTCCTTTAAATTGTATGTGGAGCTATACCTGCAGTGCCCCTTTGTTTGCCATTTTAAGCAAAGAGCGAGAGGAAAAGTCATAATAGGTATCAGCATATGGTGTGTTAAATAGAAGGCTGGCAGGTTACAAGAGGGAGAATGAAGGGAATGGGCCAACCTGAAAGTCAAGGAAAACAATCTGCATCACTCCCAAATGCCGTGCTCTTGGTAATGTGTTTCCTGGGTCTACTCTTGATATTCCCCTTACTTTTAGCTCCTCACATTCTGAAAAACATTTTGTTACCTGAAGACCTGAAGACTTGCATTGCTTTTAACTCACGAATGACTACCTCCTACTTCTGAGCTATTCTGCAAAGAAAGTCATCTCTTCCTTAAGCCTTTCCAATTAAATTGACACTATTATGAATACTGCAAGCGCCAATCCTCCATAAACATTTAGAATACTCAACACCACCCTATATTGTAAAATTAAGAGGTCAAAAAAAAAAAAAAAGCATATGTGTCTGTCTAAATAATTCTTGCTAATTCTTTTAGGTGGATCAGTAATTTTGTCATTTGAAGGATATCGTCATTTGAATTGTACTGACTTTCTGTTTAGACTGGAAGCTACACAATTAAAGAAAAAGTAAAAGGTTTCCTCTCAGCTTCTTTTCCAGTCTGTGAAATATTAATAGGTTGTTTGTCCCCAGTGGTGTTTTACCAATGTTATTAAAGATAACAGTAGATTGGTCTACAACTGCTTATTTACATACACTCCATCTGTACAAAAAAACATTTAAAAGTGGCTTGCAAAAATAGGTTTGCAGCCTACATGGATGCTCACTAAGAATGAGTGGCATACTCGATTAGCAGAGTCTGCGTGGGTATGGGAAAGGGAGTCAGTGCACATGCCATTCCAGTTTAGTATATACAAAAAATAAAACCAGGCCGGGTGCGGTAGCTCAGGCTTGTAATCCCAGCACTTTGGGAGGCCGAGGCTGGCAGATCACGAGGTCAGGAGATGGAGATCATCCTAGCCAACACGGTGAAATCCCGCCTCTACTAAAAAAATACAAAAAAGTAGCCGGATGTGGTGGCGGGCGCCTGTAGTCCCAGCTACTCGGGAGGCTGAGGCAGGAGAATGACGTGAACCTGGGAGGCGGAGCTTGCAGTGAACAGAGATCACACTACTGCACTCCAGCCTGGGTGACAGAGCAAGACTCTGTCTCTAAATAAATAAATAAATCCAAATTTTTAAGGAAAATGTAAGTGAATAATCACATAAAAGTATAAATGGGTAATCATGTAAATTTATTAAAGATCTTTCCAAATTCAACACTAAAGTGGGAGCCGTAGAAGACTAATTTTTTTTAAATAATCATGTCAAAGTAAAAACGAATAATCATATAAATTTATAAAAGGGCTTTCTGGCCTGGCCTGGTGGTTCATGCCTGTAATCTCGGCACTTTGAGAGGCCGAGGCAGGCAGAACATGAGGTCGAGTTCGAGACCAGCCTGGCCAATATGCTGAAACCCTGTCTATACTAAAAATACAAAATTAGCCCGGTGCATTGGTGTGCGCCTGTAGTCCCAGCTACTCAGGAGGCTAAGGCAGGAGAATCGCTTGAGCCTAGGAGGTGGAGGTTGCAGTGAGCTGAGATCATGTCACCATACTCTAGACTGGGTGACAGAGCAAGACTCCATCTCAAAAAAACAAACAAACAAAAAAATTCTTTCCAAATACATCACTAAAGCAGGAGCCATTAAACAAAAGACCAATAAATTTGACAACTAAATTTTTAAAATATCAGAACAGGCCACAAAAAAAAAGGTAAAAAGAAAAGAAAACTAGAAAGTGGCAATACTCATTAAAGTGTTAATACGCTTTAAGTTTAAAGACCCCTTCTAGATCAATGATCAAAATATATTCTTTACAATAATATAGACAGAGAACATTATATCAGCTGCACCTAATAGAAAACCCAACTTAAGATGATTTAAGCTAACAAAGTTTTTATTTTTTGCAGGTAATATAAATCTGGGGGTAAGCTGTCTGGAGTTGTTATCGAAGCATCATGATGTAGCCTTGCCAACAGGGGCCAGGCTTTTCCTGTTGTGCCATCCTTAACAGGTGGTTTTTATCCCCTTCTCACTTGGTGGTAACAACCTGGAGCAAAAATGCAGTCTTATATCAGGCAGAAGGAAGAGACACAGGACAAAAGCAAAATGAAACAAGCTAGCATATCCACCCTCATTTTAAAGGGCTTTCCTCAAAGTTCCTCTTGGCAACTTCCAGTTCTCATTAGCCAGAATTGTGCCATATGGCCAATCCTAGCTGCAAGGTAGGCTGAGAAATTCAGTTGTTGTTGTCATCTAATTTGACGGAAGACAGCCCTGAATAAAACTGAAGTATTTTCACTAAAAAAGAATGGGGGGAATGGATATTGGGGAAGCAAGTTACAGCTGAGTCACAAGCATGAGCCTGTCATTCAAAGGAAGAAGAAAGGAAAGAAGGAATGGATGTGGGGAGGAAGAGGAGGAGGGAGAAATTATAGGATGGAAGGAGTAGGAAGGGAGAGAGCTCAAGAGGGAGGGTGGAAGGAAGAGTGAGGAAGATAAACGGTTAGTAAATATGTGAAAAGTTTTTGCCCTCACCATTGTCAAATTAATGCAAATGAAGGTTTGTTTTCACCTAACAAATTGAAAATTTTAAAACATTGACCAAGTTGAAAGGGATGGAAGAAAGCAAACTTTTCATAGTCTGTTTTCTCAAAGAGAATTTGGCAATATTTTCAAAAGCCCTACAGGCTTTGCTTATTCTTGGACCCAGCTGCTGCACTGCTAAGAAACATAAGATTAAGTGATGAAGATACTCACTGGAGCATCAGTATTAACACAGATATATTAGAAACAACTGAAGTTTTCAGATAGAATTGTTAAAATTATTGAGGCACTTCTATGCAACAGAATTTTGCACAGTCATATAAACTGATGATGTGAAAGAAAATTCTGTTGAGACAAGTCTGTCAAAGGCAGGTGAGTAACATTTAATAGAGGTTATTTTTAATTCACACTAACACATAGAATAGTGAGCATTGGGGTCATCAACATTTTATTGCACAAAGCATAGTTGGAACAGTTTGGACTTGAAAATCATTCTAAGGCAGAAGAAACTAGATAGCTACCATCCACAAAGCACCCATCAATTGCCCAGCTTTCAGCAAGGCTATTTTCTGATGTATCCTACAAAACAAACTATTTCCAAAATGCATGCCAAAGGAAATAAATAAAGTTATTTGGCAATAAAGCATGATTATTTATTGAGGACATTTACCAAAAATAACAACCGTAGTTAAGAAATAAACGGCAGCCTTTCTTTTGGCAAAAATCAGAAAGGCGTTGTTTGTTCATGTCTTTTCTGACTCAACATAATAAAACCCTATCAACTGTATATAAAAAATGATTATCTTTCTGTTCACAGTAGTGAGGGACAGAGGGAGATCAGGCAATTAACTCACTCACAAATAATATAATTATGTAAGAAACAGTGAAGGGGAACGTTTCAAAACACATCTTAGTGTTACCCAATTGGAAATTCTTAACTCTTTCATCCCCAAATCTTCTCAAACTGACTCTCATACCAATTCTGTTTGAGTATCAACATAGGGGGTTCCATGCTGAGTGTTAGCATCTCAGTCCAAGGACATGTCAATGAAACCAAAAATAATTACAACAATATTATGTTTACTTGACTTTCTTATAAGATGGTAATGAATATAACATGGCAAAATAGCTGTGTCTGAAGACCACATGCTATGTACAAGATGTTGACTTGAGATACAACTTTAGTTACGAGATATCTGGCCAGGGTAAGCGTACAGTGTTGATGCAATGATAAATAATGGGTACACAAGTTGTATAAACAAGGGCTGGGCTGCCAGCTTCCTCAGATTGTGGATCTCTTATACATTGTTTTTGTTTGTACTTACTTATTTAGAGACAGATTTTTACTTTGCTGTGCAGGCTGGAATGCAGTGGTGAGATCTCAGCTCACTGCAACCTCTGCCTCCCAGGTTCGAATTATTCTCCTGCCTCAGCCTCTTGAGTAGCTAGGATTACAAGTATGTGCCAGCACACCTGGCTAATTTTTGTATTTTTAGTTGAGACAGGGTTTCACCATCTTGGCCAGACTGGTCTCGAACTCCTGACCTCAAGTGATCCACCCACGTCGACCTCCCAAAATGTTGGGATTATAGGCATGAGCCACCGCTGCCAGGCCCTTCATTATTTTTGTTCATTATTTCTCCCTAGCACTAAGTAAAGTGACCCCTTGGTGCTCAACAACATATGTTTAGTTCAGTAGAGATACAACATTCTGGGTGCATCCATTCAGGGCCATAATTGTAGAATTAATAAGAGTTCACCTGTCAAATGGTTCTTTAAAAGCTTAGCTGATGTGTTGGTCAGTATTCCAGTAGGAACAGATGATACCCTAAAGAGGTATTTTGAAAGAAATTTAATAAAGGGACTATTTACAGAGGAATTGCAAGAGTAGGGGAACTACCAAGAGATGTTGAGACATCCGGGGAAGGCATCCATAGGAAGTCCCCACTACCCCAGGCCTGAAGGAGATAGGAAGGAATACAGTGTTACAAAAGCTCAGTGAGATGGAACTATGGGAGAGGGGGATGACAGACAAGAACTGCAGCCATCAAGGATTTCAAAACACATCCTGCACTACCATAACCTTAGCTAGGAGCAAGGAGAAAAGAGAGGAAGAAACACCTCCACTTTTCTCTCCTCCTGCCTTCTAATCTGTTGGTGCCTTCCATAATCAACCCAACCATGAGCCAATAAGCAACGGAGACCACAAGGTGTAATATGTAGAGGTCAGAATCTCATGGGACAAGGCTGGGCATGGTGGCTCACACCTGTAATTCCAGCACTTTGAGAGGCTGAGGTGGGTGAATCACCTGAGGTCAGGAGTTCGAGACCAGCCTGGCCAACATGGCAAAACCCCATCTCTACTAAAAATAAAAAATTAGTCGAGTTGGTGGCACATACCTGTAAATCCAGCTACTCGGGAGACTGAGGCAGGAGAGTTGCTTGAACCTGGGAGGTGGAGGTTGCAGTGAGCCAAGATCATGCCACTGCACGCCAGCCTGGGTGACAAAGAAAGAATCCATCTCAAAATATAAATAAATAAATAAATAAATAAAATCTCATGGGACAAAATAAGACAAAGAAGGCAGTTTGGATGGGCTTGAGGGAGGTAACAGCAAATGGAGAAAACCAGACGGGAAGGAAATAGTCTCCCTTGAGGTGTGTTATTCAGAGTGTGAGGTACCATTATTGAGATTCAATTAAAAAAAAAATGAACAGAAAATCCAGATTAGTAAGTATGAGAGAAATGCGCCTCTCAGGTGTCAACTGGCAAATGGTTTTCTGAATATTACTCACCAGGACCGTGTCTTTGCTAACCATCTCACTCTTCCCCATTTCAATAAAACTGCGACACTCGGGTTCTCCCCAAGGTATTATTCTAATTTTTTGTTGAAAATTTTATAATATGCTTTACATTTTATAATACCCTCTATACTTTTATATGTTATAATTTGGTTTTGTTTTGGTCTCTTTGTTTTTGTTTTTGCATTAAACTGGCAGCTAGAAGGTCTTCCCCAGAAAATCAGGCAAGAGAATATCAGTGTCATATTTGTTGAGTCATTTTTATTAATTAGGTAAAACTAGTTTTAAGCTGTCTTCAAAATTCAGTTTCATTAAAAGAAAGAAAGTTTGTGCCTCTCGGTGCTTAAAGAAGTTTTAAATAGTCCTTAAGTCTGCAGGCCTTTGAGTGCATCATGTTCAACAGTATCTTAAACTTCTAAGGCTTCTAGTTTCCCCAAATTCCTTGCACAGCTATGTCCAGGGCTAAAGCAAAGAGGATCTCTCCCCTGAACTCCAGACCCATATATCCCACTGTCTATTCATCATCTCCGTGTAGATTCACAGTAAGCATTTCAATCTGAACAGGTCCAAGTTCAAACTCCTAATCCTCCACCCGAAGTCTGCTTCCATACTGGCCTCTGTCATCTTTCCATTTGCTCAGCCCCCAAAACTTTGAGTCATACTTGGCTGCTCTTTTTCTCATACCTCATATCCAATCCAAATATGAGCCCTATTTGGAGCTGCCATTTGCCCTGTATCCCTGTATTCCAAACCACATCCTCTCTGGCCTGGTTGATTGCCTCCTAACCGGCTCTCATTCTCTATCCAAGCCTCTTACAGTCCATTCTCAAGCAGCAGATCTTTCAGAATGTAAAGCAGATCATGCTCCTCCACTGTCCACAATGTCACAAGACTACTTTCTCATTCAGAGGAAAAGCTGAAGTGCCTATCGTCACCCCCACCATCTGACCCCTCTACTCCTCTAATCTCATTTCCTTCAGCTCTACCACAGCTCCACTCACCTCTTCCTCTTCTGCAAACCCAGTAGGCGTGGACATTTGCCCTCCCCTCCTCTCTGTGGAAGGCTTCCACCCCCAGAGTCACATGGGTCTCTCCTTCACCTCCTTGAATCTCTGCTCTAATGTTCTCTCATCAAGTGAGGCCTCCCCTAGCCATCTGATATAGTTTGGATATTTGTCCCTGCCCAAATCTCGTGGTGAATTGTAATCCCCAATGCTGAAGGTGGGGCCTGGTGGGAGATGTTTGGGTCAAGGGGGTGGATTCCTCATGGCTTAGTGCTGTCTTTGCAATAGTGAGTTTTCATGAGATCTGGTTATTTAGAAGAGTGTGGCACATCCCCTCACCTCCACTTCATGACTCTCTTGCTCCTGCTTTTATCATGTAACTTGCAAACTCCTGCTTCGCCCTCCACCGTGAGTAAAAGCTTTCAGAGGTGTCCTCAGAAGCCATGCTTCCTATACAGCCTATAAAACCATGAGCCAATTAAACCTCTTTTCTTTATAAATTACCCAGTCTCAGGTGTTTATAGCAATGCAAGAATGGCCTAATACACCATCCTCACCCCCATTCTCTATCCTCCTTTCCTGCTCGTTTTTCCCCATAGTTTGTAGCACCATCTACATTCTGTATATTTTTACTTTCGTTTTTCATGTTTCTCTTCTCCACTCCCAAGAATAAAGTCCCAAGGGGAAAGGAGCTTTGTTTTGTCTTCCTAGCTAATCACCTACATCTAACCATGTGCCTGGCACATAGTATGCACTCAGTAAATAATTACTGGGTGAATGAGAGATTGAATGAATAGTAGCTAACTGCCGTAGGAGAAATATGGACAAAATATTCATTAGGTTTTTTTTTCTTTCTTCCTATACCTGCTATATGAGTCCTCAAATACTGTTCGATAAATTTTTTTGAGTTTTTTTTTCATTTAAATTAGTATATCTCTCTCTAAAATTGTGTTGCACTAGGAAGCAAACTTCTAGTACCTCAGTATCTCTAGGTCAAGGATCAGCAAATTTCCCTCTCAAAGGACAAGACAGTAAATATTTTTTGCTTTGTGAGCCAAAGAGTCTCTGTCACAATTCAAGTCTACCACTGTAGCTAAAGTAGCTCTGGGTGATACTCAAGAATGGACGGAGCTGTATTCCAGTAAAACTCATTCACAAAAGTGGGCTTTGGGCCAGATGTGGCCCTTGGGCCTTGGTTTGCCAACCTTTGCTCTAGATGAAATTCCAACAGACTTGTTGCTAATCCTGGGGTATAGATTCCCATAAGTAGCTAACTCTGCCAAAAGATGGGCATACAATCCACTTTTTGGGGTGGTGGGGGGCATTGCGGGGGATAAGGTCTTACTCTGTTGCCCAGGCTGGAGTGCAGTAGCACAGTTGCGGCTCACTGCAGCCTTAAACTCCGAGGCTCAGGTGATCCTCCCCACTCAGCCTTCCAAGTTGCTGGGACTACAGGCACACATTATCATGCCCAGCTAACTTTTGTATTTTTTGTAAAGATGGGATTTTGCCATGCTGCCCAGGCTGGTCTCATACTCCTGGGCTCAAGTGATCCACACGCTTCAGCCTCCCAACGTGTTGACATTACAGGCATGAGCCACCGTGCATGGCCGCAATCCATTTTTCAACGAACTGGACTCAATAAGATGCAAGCAGAAACCAACTTGATTCTTGCTCTCACTGCCCTCCTGCCTGATCTATGATCACATTTTCTTTTCTCTCGCCTAGAGGATATCTTGGGCTTTTCCAGTCACTCTCAGATAACAGATAGTTTCTGCTTACTTTAGGATAGCAAAGAGTCCACTTCAATATTTTAATCATGTAATTGCATCACCTGTCCAAACTCCATCAGTCCTTCAAGACCCTGCTCCTCCCTGAATCTCCTCTGGTCATTGTGGCCTATACCACATCCCACACCCCCTGCCCACTGCAGTGTCACTGTGGTCTATGATCTCCATGTGAATTTTGTCAAAATATCTCATCATATAACACTTCATATCTTTTCTATTTATTGATAATAAGTTCTAAATCTTATAGACCCCAGACAGAGGAGTCTCTCTCACCTCCTATATCCCATCCATCAGGCAGTCTCATTGATTTCTGCTTTCCAATCACCCACACCTCTCCCTCTCCACTAGCCATGTGTGCTCCGGCCATTACCCACTCTGTGTGCAGGGATGTAAGCCTACATGTCTGCTTCATCCCGTCTTGGCCCTCACTTTGAATTCATTCTCCACTCTGCAGCTGGAATGATCTTTCTTTTTCAAAATGTAAATCTGATCTTCTCTTCATACTGTCCCAGCTTGGGGTCCCCCAACCCCTTGTTTAAAACCTTTATTTACTTGCCATTGCTCTTAGAATGAAGACACCTCTCTTTAATTAACTTAAAAGACAATGTGTGCCTGGTCTGATCCCCAACTTTCCCGGGCTCACTTGGCCCCACCTCCCCACCTTCAGTCCCTTTGGCCACCTTGGTTGTCTTTGAGTCCCTGGTAATCATCAAACTCCTGCCTGCCTCTGTCCTCACACTGTCCTCTGTATGTCCCTTCATCAACTTACAGTAAACCTTCCCACTTCAGCCAATTGTCGCCTCTTCTGTTATTTGACTTCTAAAAACATTTGGAGGAATAAATTGTGTGCAAAAGTAGGAAATTATCTATGTGTATTTGTAGTTTCATTTACTGCTATTTTCACTTAACTGTATCAGTTAAGATGTCCTCATATGTAAGTAACCCAAATTCCAAATCAGACTGGCTTAAACCATCAAATAAATCTCTTAATTCATGTAATACAAAATCCCCGAAATAGGGCTGTTTCAAGAATCCACCTAAATTTTTCTGCAATTCTGTCACCTTTGCCCTTCCCATCGGTTGGCTTCATTCTCAGGCTCACTTCATTATTTGTAGAAGCAAAAAATAGTCTTGTCAGTGTTAAAAGAAAAGCCTTAGGCAAATTAAATTTAACAGAGTTTAACTGAGCGAAGAATGATTCGAGAATCAGGCTGTCCCAGATCAGAATATGTTCAGAGAGGCTCCAGCACAACCGCATGGTCAAAGAAGAGTTATGGGCAGAAAAAGGAAAGTGAGGTACAGAAAATGGGAGTGGGGTATAGAAACAGCCAAACTGGGTTATAGTTGGTGTTTGCCTAATTAGAACACAGTGTGAATAGTTGGCCTCCTTTGACTGGCCAAAACTTGGAGACTGACACAAGAGTAGGTTGCCGTTGGTTTAAGCATCCAGTTAGGTCACAATTCACTATGTACAGAGAAACCTTTAAGCCAACCTTAAAATATGTAAGGAGCCAGCTTTAGGCTAAACTTAATTTAACATCAGTTTTAGACTTAGTGTCTATATGCCACTTCATCCAGAAGGGAATCAAGAGAAGACCTCCCTAAATCATGAAACAGAAGCCCTTAGTTTCATTCTCAGGCCCCACTTAGGAGAGGTGCTTCTCCCCAGTGAGGAAGTGGGTGAGCTAGTGGGCTTAAACCCATCAGAGCTCACCCTCAGGTTGGCAGCTGAGAGATGGGAGAAACGGGGTCTGTTATTCCCAGATTCCATGGCTGCTTCATCAAGGGAAAGATTGAATTTCTGCAATGGAAGATAGGGCCACTTTGGCAGAAGGAGCAGAGACTTGAATGCTGGGAAAACAACCAACTGTGTACTACAATAACAAAATATGAACACTTCCCATCTAATTTAATCATGAGCTAAAACACTACATTTAAAGTCTTCACAGCCACTGTGGAGTAGTGTTCCACACCATGATTATGCTACCCTAATTTTCTTAGGCAAAAAAGCTATTTCTAATGTGTTGCTATTATAAATAATACTGAGATAAACCGTTTTTGTGCATAAGCTTTTTTCTACCTCTCTGACTATTGCCTCAGCATAAATTTATAAAGGTAGAATTAATGGGTCAAAGACCAAGACTATTGACACATAAATTGTCCTCGAGAAAGACTGTACCAATTTGTACTGTACAGGCCGACCCTCAGTGCACGATTCTGCTGGTTTCTTGACATTTTGCTAATTGACACAAGCCTCCCCTCCTAGTGTTGAGTTTTCGTCCCCTGAATGCCTTTGTTTCTGTTACATACTCAGCCTGGCTAACTTCTACTCCCCTTCCAATGCCTATGACCTTGTCTTGAAAGCATTTCCTCACCATCTCTGCCAGGTTCTCTTTGTTCTGTGTTTCCATCATAACTCTGGCATCCCCCAAAATATAATATATTGCAATCATTTGTTCATTTGTCTGTGTCTTAAACTAGGTAGGAAATTGAAGAAATAGACTATTATTATTGCTAGTATTAAGATTATTGCTATTCAATCCCACAATTTTGCTATTTGGCACTATGTCTGAAACACAGGAATTACTCAGAACTGTGCTATAAATTAAAGAGATATGGAAGCTGAACCCCTGATGGTATGATCCAAGGGGTCTCCTCAGTCCACAGCTTTGTTGCTCCATTCAGCCTGGCTCTGCATGAATCACTTGGTATCTGGTCCAGCTCTGGAGCAAAGTGCTTTTCTCCAGCATACCACGGGGCATTGCTTGCTATGGGATGTCACCCAACCTATTCTTCAGGTGTTGCTAAAAGCAGCAAAAGAACATCAGATCAGGGAGATAGGGACTTGGGGTTCAAGACAAGACTTCGCTCCACCTTCTTTCCTCCAGGATCTGTTTACATTAATCAGTTTGCTTGGCATAGCTTTGTTATTGAGACGAGAGGGAAGAGGAGGGGAAGGGGGCAGTATGCTATTCAGAGAGGAGTGGGAGTGGATGAGGAAGCCCTGAGTGGGGAGCTAAGAGACTAATAGCAGAAAGGCATTGATCCCCACTCAGTCAACAGACTAGGTTTGTGTCTCTATGACTAGAATTGTGAAACTGTCCCCATAGGGTTAACAAGAATTGCATGCCAGGTTCTGGACCGAAATATAGTTATAATGAGGCACTAATCAGGTTGCACTCTGGACCACCTCCTTGTTGCTAAAAGTCAGGTAGTGACTAGGCACGGCAGCCCACACCTGTAATCCCAGTACTTTGGCAGGCCAAGGTGGGCAAATCACTTAAGCTCAGGAGTTCAAGACCAACCTGAGTGACATGGAGAAACCCTGTCTCTATCAAAAATACAAAAAAGTAGCCAGGTGTAGTGGCGTGCGGGGGAGGCAGAAGTGATAGGAAAAAAAAAAAAAGATCATTTGCATCCCCATTGTTCCTATAGGTAGGATTTCTGACAGTAGGGTAATAAGACTATTTAGGAATTGATTTGCATCCCCATTGTTCCTTTAGACAGTATCTCTGACGTCAGAGCTGGAAAACTTTTTTTAAAGGATGGTTTCAGATGTTTTTTCAGGCCCTGAGTTCCAGCAGCCGGTTTGAAGACCCCCACAGAAGAACAGATCAGCATGAGAATGCAGCTGCTTCATCTCCCTGCCCCGTGACTTCACCTTGTACTCTTCAACTAATCAAGGACCTGCACACTGGGCCCTCTCCAAAGCCCTTAAATCCCTAACCCAAAATTCCTCAGGGAGATAGATTTGAGGTTTCCTCCCCTGTCCTCATGCAGTGACCCATGATTAAATCTCTTTACTGCAACCCGGTGTCTCCACATATTGACTTGCTGTCTGCATCGGACAATGAACCTATTACAGTTACAATTACAAGACAAGACCCAGAAACAAATAAAACTGGTTTTGTTGGTGTGTTTCCTTGTTGTTTAATGAATGTAATGGAGAGACATCAGGGCAAGGTGAGAGCCAGAAGCTGATAGATCCCTGTCCTTCTGAGCTTAGGCTGAGCAGCCTTGGGGTGAGAGGTGGAAAGTGGGCAGAGCAGAGAGCATGGGGCACTGTGTCCCGGGGCTGCAGGGTTGCTGAGCAACACTGGCTCCTGAGAGCAAAGCTGTTTTCACCCTTTGGCAATTGTAACAGTAAGGTCTCAACAAATGGCCTTGCAAGCCATGGAAGTGGACGATAGAGGAGAAACCAGAAAAAAACAAGCAGGGAAGATGTAGCTGGAAGCACATGAGAGAAACCCCTTCAAATAATAGGCAGCTTCCTCCTTCCCCTTCCCCTTTATCAGGTTCAACGTATACTCAGTGTGCCTATACTCAGTGGGGCTGGAATTGTGATGGGAGGCACCAGCGTATCCAGGACCCTATTTTCAGTCGGTGCAGCCAGCAGATTCAGCAAATGAATAAATATTTTGAGAATAATGGGAGTCTGGTTTTTCATTGTCAGATAAGGGAATTACAATTAAGAAAAATAGAATGCTAATAAACTTTATAGTGCTGGACCAAATTGGCTTATAATAGATAAATTGACTTCCGATTGATTGATTGATAGATGACAGATAGATAGATAGATAGATAGATAGATAGATAGATAGATAGATAGACAGACAGACAGATAGACAGATACAGGCATATATATGTGCATGCTTACATAGATTTCCTAGCACTGCCCTATGAGAGACTCTAGAAGCAAGAACACTGGAGGTCACATCTTGTTTCTTAATGTCTTTCTCCATTAAAAGAAACCAAGTCTTCTTGGAGAAATCGGTCTCTCCGGGGCTAGGGCAAGAAAAATTCATAATGAAATGAAAAGATTTTGTGCCAGACCGTAATGATGGGGATATCAAAGGGGCACAGGAACCAGCTTAAAGAGGCTCCCCTTGGCAAAGTGCAGGTCAATTGGAGTGTTAAATAATGACTGTAACATATTGTAACCCCTTGAGTAAAATAAGAACCCATGAGTACATGCTGGTATAAATGAATAGAAAAATGAAGGGGCAGAGCCAGCTCCACCTTGCAGTAGATTGCCAATTCACAAATCCAGAAGGAATGATGGAGTTAAATTATTTGCCATTGCCTTGTTCACCCACTACGATCATCAGAGGCAGCAGATAGGAATATTCTCCCTCTCCTCCTTGGTGAGGTTCATTTTTCTCTCCACTACAAGCACTTTATTTATCATCCTGAATATTTTCTTGGTATACTGTTGATCTTATCATTATCTGTAGTTATTTATTTATTTAAATGGAGTCTCACTCTAACTCCAGGCTGGAGTGCAGTGGTACGATCTCAGCTCACTACAACCTCTGTCTCCCAGGTTCAAGTGATTTTCCTGCCTCAGCCTCCTGAGTAGCTGGGACTACAGGCGCCCGCCACCACGCCCAGCTAATTTTTATATTTTTAGTAGAGATGAGGTTTTACCATGTTGTCCAGAATGGTCTCAATCTCTTGACCTCGTGATCTGCCCAGTTCAGCCTCCCAAAGTGCTGGGATTACAGGCGTGAGCCACCACGTCTGGCCTCTGTAGTTATTTTTTAGTCTCCAAATTTAACCTCCTCCCAGTTTGATTAGGTGGGACCTGCCCTCAATGCAATATTCCCTGTTTTCACCTCCCTCATGGCTTCCTTTATGTTCTTGCCATGCCCTCACCTCCCCTCATCGCCAACCATACCCTAAATACGGAGCCCTCAGACAAGGGCAGACACAGAGTAATTGCCGCTTTATAAGATAAAGACAATGGAGAGAGTTTTCTTTGTCTTTTAGGAACTCATCATATTTTCCCTCAGTTGAATCTGAAACGTGTTTCCTGCAATATTCCTGCAGTATTGGCTGCTGTTGAGTACTCTCCCTTCCCCCTCATATTGAAATAATACAAAAGTCTCCTAAAACTGTGTGCTTCATGTAGTATGTGTTCTGCACCTATTGCAATGATGAAGGGCAAATAGATGGTCCAGCAGTTCGGTTTCCTCTCTTGTCCTCTTATCCCATTGATCCCCTCCCTCTCTAATCCTTCATCCCAGGACTTACCATTTTGATTACGAGATAGATTAAGAAGCAACAGGCATATAACCCAAGGATCTGGATTATTGCCTGATTCTGCAGCACAAATTGACCTTGTATGAGCAGTTTAACCATTTGGGCTTTCACTTCTTTGCTGAAAAAATGAGGGGCTGGACCTCATAACCTCTCAGAGCCTTTTTATTTCTGAGTCCATGAGCCTATGATTTGAGCTTTAAATATTGGAATATTCGCAGGCATCACCCTCAAAATTCTTCTCTTCTCTACTGACAGTGGTCTCTTAGTATTGGTTTCACATACCAACACACTGATAACTGCACACCGTATTGCTCCAGCCCCAGTCTCCCTTTCCTTCCCCTATGAGCTCCCCATCTCCAGTTGCCCACTTGATATCTTCAGCTGGCTACTTCGTAGGCTTTATAAATTAAACGTCTGGAAGAGACTCCTTTATGTCTGTCTCCATATCCTCTCTAGTCTTCCACATCTCAGTAAATGGCACAACCATTTACCTAGGTCCTACAACAAACAGCCCACTTCATTGATTCCTCTCTTTCTTTCATTCTCCACATCCAATTTGACAGAACTTGTATTGGTTTTTCCCTCAAAAGTACCTTCCAAATCAAACTTCTCAGCACTTCACTACAGCCATGATCTGCCCGGGGCTATCATTTCTCCCATGAAAGATTGCCATAGCCTTTCTTACCTCCTCTAGATAGCCTCCAAAGAGATTTCAAGATGTTTTTTAAATATTTAAATCTAAGCATATCACTGTATTTAAAATCCTCCAGTAGCATCCCAATTTACTTAGGAAAACAATACATAGTCCCTAGCATGACCTCAAGACCTTACCTGCCCTAGCACTTGCCCACCTCTTGAATTCATCTTTTATTCACTCAGCAACAGTCATTCTGGCCTTTTGCATATTTTTCCTATCTCCTGAGGAGATTGAGTAGCTGTTTACCAAGCCTGGATCCTCTTTCTACTGGACACACAGCCAGGTTGCATATTCCAGTCTTCCTTGCCATTAGGGGTAGCATGTGACTAAGTTCTGTCCAGTGGAATAAGAACATAAGTGACACATAACACTTGCAGACCTAACTGGTAGAAACCGCCACATGATCCATTTAGTTTGTTAGATATGAGTTTTAAATTTCTCTTCAAAGAATCAGTATGTCAGTATGTTCAATTCTTTGCCTGCCTTCTACTTTTAAACTTAACTTCCTCGTAAAGCAACCTTTTTCGATTACCTGCTCCATCCTGACTCATTCCAATTATCTGCTCCACCCTGAGGCATTCCGATTACCTGCTCATTCTCCACCCTGACTCATTCCGATTTCCTGCTCTGCCATAACCATTTTTTCCCGCCAAACCACTCATGATGCCACGCTCTTTAAATTAGCCAATCGGAATTAGTTTAGCCTGCGCAGTCTAACCCTAGCCCAATAGAGGAACGACACAGCAGCAGGGGCCGCATGCCTCAGGGATAAGAGCTCCTTCCCTTCCCTTGTCCAAGTGTGTGCTCACCATTGCTCCATCTGTAAGGGTGCACCCTTCTATAGAAGTACATTGCCTTGAGTGAGAATTAAAAAGAAAATTGTATATTCGAGTGCTATTTCTTTTGTGGCACAAAAACTTTATTTATAACACCCTCATCAGCCAATGAGACGCACAAGATCTGGCAGAGGACTCAAGACCCTAGAGGGTTGTAGAGTCACCCAGATGTTTGGAGGAATACATGGACGCACGCCCACTAAGCCACAGTAGTCCCTGCCACATTAAGCCACACTAGTCCCTGCTGTGAGCAAGGGACAAACTTCTTTTGTGTCAAGTTGCTGGGTTTTGATGGTGGGGTGGGTGGTATTTATAAAAGCATTTAGACTCCTCTAACTAAAGCATGAACCAAACTCCTTTCTGTGCCACTTATTTCTTCTGCTTTAAATCTTTCTGTATTCCTATGGCCCACTTCATTAAATCTTTACTTAAATGTCACCTCCTCAAGAGGCCTCTGATGACTCATCTAAAAAAATCTAGCTCCACTTTAATCCCTCTCATCTATTTTTCTTTGATGTGTTTACCACCACCTAATGTTGCTATGTGTTTAATTATTATGTGTTTATTATCTCTCTCACACTAACACATAAGATTCACGAGGACAGTGACATGTTTCTTTTTTTCCTTGTACACTTCATGTTATATCAGTATCTAGTGACACAGTAGGAGATCTATCAACACTTGAATGAATGAATGAATGAATGAATGAATGAATGAATGAATTCTAGCTGTCCTTGAACAGCCTAGCCCTGTTTCAGCTGTACCCATCAACACAAATCCAATTTTCTCTCACACACCTCATTTTCAGATGTACAGCAGCACCTATCTCGTCACTCTCCATCAATTAAGTTTTCACATCCCTTATCTGAACAGGTCCAAATGAGGCAGTGCATCTCCTAAAAGGTGATATTCTGTCAAGGCTGTAAAAGTAGACAGAAGTAAAAAAACAAAAGTGAACTCCAGTAATGAGAATCTAAACCAGCCAAGGAGCCAGGTGACGGGGGGAGAACACAGCACTTGCGTTCACCTGGTCTGGGACTGGACCCACATGTAGGTGCATCGTGGGCCCTGCTTTCAGGCAGGACTTTGCAGACTGCTGGGACTTCCTCCTCCACTGCGCTATAGTCCCTTGGCAGCCCTTTCACCTCCGTACCTTTGCAAAGAACCCTGGTGTAGTTAGGAGTCATGCAGCCTTAGGTTCAAAGCCAGGGTCTAGCCTCATTGGGTTCATCATTCAAAATGGGGCTACATTCATTAACTCAACACTATTTACCAAGGGCTTTCTTTGGGCAACACTACACTAAGTGCTGGAAAAACAGCCTTAAGATAGATGTAGAGGACACCACTTCAAGGAGCTTATAGTGTAGAAGGAAAGACAGGCACAATTTTACAATTCTTTCATTACAATTGTGATAAACTTCCTGAAGGAGAAGCCACTTGTTCCATGATGGTTCACATCAGTCTAGACTGTGGGATCAGGAAACACTTTCAAAATATAATTGATCTGAAATCTAAAGGATGAGAAATTAATTCACCAAAGCGGGACAAGGAATGGGGGTGATGAGAATGTGCTGGGTGAACTGAGGAGGTGCCTGGAACTTTTAGAAACATAGCACAAGGGCCAGGCAAGGTGGCTCACACTTGTAATCCCAGTGCTTTGGGAGGCTGAGATGGGAGGATCACTTGAGGTCAGGAGTTTGATATCAGCCTAGGCAACATAGTAAGACCTTGTCTCTACTAAAAATAAAAATTAAAAGATAGAAAATTAAATTAAATTAAAACATGTCACAGGATCAGCATGGCCAGTACCTAGTGAGCAGAGTGGAAATTGGTAGAAAGGAGGCAAAGGAAAATGGTTTAGACCCTGATGGACCAAATCTAGGACACTGGTGTTATGCTAAGAGCAAGGGAAATCATTGAAATATCTAAGCAAGAGAGGAGGGAAGGGTATAATCAGTTCTGCATTTTGTAATGATTGCTCAAGTTTCTATGAAAATAATGAATTATTAGAGGGGCAATCATGGCAAAAGGGAGTCAATTAAAAAGCTGTTGCAAGATCCAAGTGAAAAATAATGATTCCTTGACTTAGAGCATTAACCATAAACATGAAGAGAAGCAGACGGACTTGAGAGGTATTTAGGAGGAAAATCAATAAGACTTCGTGATGGATTAGATATAGGCAATGAGGGAGGGCAGGGGAGTGCACAGGGGAAGATGCTTAGGTTTCTAATTTGAGCAACTGGTAAGAGGACACTGCCATTCACTGAGTTAGGCTGCACTGGAAGCAAGACAGGTTGAAGGGAAGATCATGACTGTAATTTTGGACATTTTCACTTTTCAGTGGCAGCTACTTATTTTCTGAGTCTTGAGCCCACGTGTGTAATGGCGAGAACACGACTATCCTACAGAGTGGTTAGGAAGCCTGGCACATCACCCAGCAAAGGGCAAGAGCTCAACAATGTCAGTTCCCTTTCCCTTCTCACCCCTTGTCCTTATTCATTAATTCATTCGACATTCATTCGACACATATTAAGGGATTGTTTCCTAAGTGTTGGTACTCTTCTAAATATGTGAGTGAACTCATAAAGTCCCTGCTCTCATGGAGTTTCCGGTTTTTTTGTTTGTGTGTTTGTTTGTTTTTGTTTTTAGAAGGAATTTCGCTCTTGTTGCCCAGGCTGGAGTGCAGTGGCATGATCTTGGCTCACCGCAACCTCTGCCTCCTGGATTCGAGCAATTCTCCTGCCTCAGCCTCCCGAGTAGCTGGGATTACAGGCATTCACCAACACACCCTGTTAATTTTGTGTTTTTAATAGAGATGGGGTTTCACCATGTTGACCAGGCTGGTCTCGAACTCCCGACCTCAGGTGATCTGCCCGCCTCGACTCCCAAAGTGCTGGAATTACAAGCATGAGCCACCACACCCAACCATGGAGATTACTTTCTAATAAGGGTAGGCAGATAAAAAAATAAGCAGACATATGCTGTAGCTAAAGCCTAGGAGGATAAATTGAGCAGGGAGAGGAGGTGAGAGAGTGCTGCAAAGAGTGCTGTTTTACATATAGTGGGGCAAGAAAGGCCCCTCTGTGGAGGTGATGTTTTGGTACAGACCTGTGTGAAGTGAGGAATCTAGCCATAAAGATGGGATTAAGAAGAGTAGTCCAGACAGACGGAACTGAAAATTGTAAAGAGCCTAAAGTGCAATTCCTTGTTCTGTTCTAGGAATAGCACAAAGGCCGACGTGGCTGGAATGCATTGAGCAAAGGAAATGTGGTAAGAGTTGATGCTAAGAAGTGGCCTGGGCTAAATCATGCGTGGACTTGCAGACCAAGGTGAGGACTTTGGCTTATCTTTGAGTAAGACGGAAACCACTAGAGGTTTGAGTCCAGAAGGACTCAAAGTAACAAGAGCCATAACCAAAATACAGAATGTTTTTGTCTATGTCTGAAGCCAGAAGTCTTAATCGACAGAACCAACTCTCTCTAATGCTCTCTTTTTCTATTTCAGTCTCAATTCAATGAATAAATATAAAGCAGCTATAGAATCAAATTAATTTTGTAATGAGATTTATGGAACATTTACTGTGAGTCTCTGCCAGGCCCTTTTACATGTTGCAGGTGATTCTAATAGCAGGCTCCATACATGAGCTTTTGCTGGAGGCCAGACAGTATTAGTGTGTTTGTATGTTATTTCATTTAGTGCTCATGACAACTGAGGAAGGGGATTTCCATTACCTCCATTTTACAGATGAGGAAACTGAGGCTCAGAGAAGTTAAGTAACTTGTGTAAAGTCACACAGCCAATAACTGATAGTCGGGATTCACCATATGTGCCCAGGGCTTCCAGACTCTGAATCCATACTGTTCCGTGACTCCATGACGAGTTGTTTGTGTCAACAGCACCTGATTCTCCTCCTGCGTTTGTTTTATGTTGAAAGCAATGCATCTGAAAACAAGCAGACAAATGCCCAGCACATAAGGTATTCACATTTTTAACAGGATGCGTATTAATTGCCACTCAGAAAAAAAAAAATTTCATCACTAACAATGAATAGAGGAGTGAGGTTTGAGGGCGGAGAACTCTTCTGGCAGGAATTTTTCACATTGCATAGGCCATCACCTGTTTGCTGGGCCAAGTAAGGGCTGCTTTTTAGAATTGCATGACATACCTCCAAGTGATCTAATTTTCCAGGCAGCAATCATTTACCAGAATATATCACTTCAATGGAGAAAAATTCCATGAGTCTCAATTCCCCGGAGTGACACTATGTCCTTATTTTTATCCTTCAAACTCCAAATACCCTGGCATCTCTTGGTATAACAATGACAGAAGCAGCTACTGCCAAGTGTGCATCAACCATACGTCTGGTGTGCCAGTCACTTTTTATACATCGCCCCTAATCTACACCACTCAAATGTTTTGGTTCTCATTTTTACAAATAAATAAGCCGAAGCACACACAAAACCCCTAAATACCTTTTTAAAGGTCACTCAGCTATTCTCGCTCCAGTCTGACACCCTTTTCATCATCCCATCATGTTCGTGCCATCCCATGGGCGAATAGTTTAAAAGTGGAGACTTTGAGAGTGACACTTAACCTAGAAGAGCGTTTCTGACCTTGTGGAGTGGAGTTTCTGACCTTGCAATGCTGGAGGGTAGGAGAAATTTGGACACGTGAATTGCAAAGACCCCTTGCCCATTAGCCTGATTCCCCAAACTTGTGAATTGACCCACAACTCGTCCTTCTGCAGCATAATTGCCAATCACATTCCTCTCTAGCTGGTTTATTTGGAGATGTTTTCTTAATGAAACAGTTTTTCACACCCAGATCCATTTGTTTTTGCATCATGACACAACTTCCCAACATGTGGGGGAAACTGGGACCCTGTCAAGCAAGCACCTTCCTTCAGCGCGTGATGAAAATCAACTCACAGCCAAAAGTGCAGACATCTCAAATTTTCATGGCAACTGATACATGGCAGGAATGGGACTAGGTTCTGGCTCCCTGGAGGACTCAAGAACACTTCCTTCAGAAATTTTCTAGTCCATTCCCTGCTTTCAACCATAACTCAATCTAGACGAATAACCCTCGGAAGAGATGACATTACCTCGCTCCTCAGTCAATAATGCTCACAGATAACAAACCCTCCCTCATTTCTCATCTCTATATGCCAAATTCTGCAAATCTAGTTCATTTCCGTAGCTTTGCTGTTATATAAGATACCTGTGCTTATTTGAAGTGAAAAACATTTGAACATTAAGGCATACAGGCGAAGGAGCTGGTGGTGGTCCTATTGACCTTTGGGGATCCCTCAAACTTCCCCACGTGGTTGGTCAACTAACCCTCCTTCTTTGGGCATCTGAGTGTCAGCCAAAGGAAGATGCAATTAGAACACCAAAGAAGGAGCCTCATGAGTGAGGAAAGCATAGATTTGGAGCTAGACACACACTTGATTTGAAGTCCACGCTCTACAACATGATTGCAGTTAAATGTTTTGAGATTATTTTTATAACAACGATAATAATACACACCTTGCAGAATTATTGTGAAATGTAATGATTTATTTATTCATTCAAGAAACAGTCACTTTGTTCTTGTTATGTAATGGGGTCTATTTTAGGCACAGTTGAGATGGTCATAATGGCTAAGAAGAAATCTGTAACATGAAGAGGCATAGGGAGTCCCAGAGTCAGCTGGTGGGTGCTGCCATTTTCTTTCTTTCTTTTTTATTATACTTTAAGTTCTAGGGTACATGTGCACAACAGTATACATGTGCCATGTTGGTTTGCTGCACCCATCAACTCGTTATTTTCATTACGTATTTCTCTTAATGCTATCCCTCCCCACTCCCCCACCCCCTTCCGACAGGCCCCTGTGTGTGGTGTTCCCTGCCCTGTGTCCAAGTGATCTTACTGTTCCATTCCCACCTGTGAGTGAGAACGTGCGGTGTTTGGTTTTCTGTCCTTGTGATAGTTTGCTGGGAATGATGGTTTCTGGGTGCTGCCATTTTCTATAGGGAGGTCAGGGGAGGCCTCTCTGAGATGGTCTCGTTCGAGCTGAGATCTGAAGGAGCTGAAGGAATGTGCCACGTGGCTCTCTGGAGGAAGAACCTCCTTCCAAGCAGACAGCATAGCACAGTGCACATCGTGTTTTCATTTTTCCGATTATTTTTTATTTTTGTATAATACACAACGCATAAAATGTATCATCTTAATCATTTTTAAATGTGCAGTTCAGTGGTGTTGAATACATTCACAATATTGCACAACCATCACCTCCACAACTCTTTTCTCCTTGTAAAACCGAAGCTCTGTACCCATTAAACAAAAAAATCCCCATTTCCCTGTGCCCCCAGCCCCTGGCAACCACCATTCTGCTCTCTGTCTCTATGACTTTGATGACTCTGGGTCCCTCATGTAAGTGGAATTGTACAGTGTTTGTCTTTTGTAAGTGGCTTATTTCACTTAGCATAATGTTCTCAAGTTTCACCCATGTTTTAATATATGTCGGCATGTCCTTCCTTTTTAAGGTTGAATAATATTCCTGCACTTATTGCTAAAGAACCTATTATAGTGATTCCTCAGCCAAGCCAAAAGAACCACCAAAAAGAGAGAGTGTGCATGCATGTGTGTGAGTTTGTGTGTGCACATGTTCCACACATACACATATATGCTCTGGCATCACTTAAGACCAATTAAATCAGAATTTCTTCAAAGACCCCAGGTTGATTCCAATATTCAGCCAGAATTAAAGATACCGAGTTGGCTGGGTGCTGTGGTTCACACCTGTAATCCCAGCACTTTGGGAGGCCGAGGCGGGTGGATCAGGAGGTCAGGAGATGGAGACCATCCTGGCTAACACGGTGAAATCCCATCTGTACTCAAAATACAAAAAAAAAAAAAAATTAGCTGGGTGTGGTGGCGGGCGCCTGTAGTCCCAGCTACTTGGGAGGCTGAGGCAGGAGAATGGCATGAACCCGGGAGGCAGAGCTTGCAGTGAGCTGAGACCACGCCACTGCACTCCAGCCTGGGTGACAGAGTGAGATTCGTCTCAAAAAAAAAAAGACTCTGAGTTATATATTGCTAGTCAAACTTTATTGTCCACATCCTGGATTTCTCCTTTGTTGGTTCATCTGTGGGGGCCCAGGAATCTCCATATTAATTAGTATGCACCCTGATGCTGGTGGTGCCAGGATTGGGCTGTGAGAAGCTTCATAGTCACAATTCACTAGATGATAATAATGATCATATTTGCTAGAGACAGCCATTTGGTCTACAGGAAGGAGAAAAGGAAAAGGCAGTAGAAGGGTTTAAGAAGATGTCAAAAGTTAACCTGAGAGGCAAAAAACATGAATCAGCAGACTTCATCCAGAACCCCAGTGGCCCTCTGACTTCTAATGCACCCAGTTTAAAAAATAAATAAACAAATCAAGAACTATTTAGTACTCTAGGAAATGTGTACCCAGTACAAATAGTAAATGCTGAATTCATAGAATTTCAAACAATTTCAGAACAAAAGTACTGCCTCTTTCCAGAGTTTCCATTTTCCAAGTGGTTTCTAAGTGCTTTTAATATGGAGGGCGATAACTTGTTTTTTTTCTTTTTTATAGTGCACAGCTAATTACCAGACGTACCCGTACTGCAAGCACTTAATGCCAACATAAACCATGGGGCCATAATGAAGATAACTGAAAGTATGACTTTCATCAATATTTAATTAGCATTTGGTGCTAACTCATTATTTCAGTACAATTAATTTGACGTCTTGCTATATGTCCTGAACAGATTTCAATCCAGAGGGCTGTTTTATTGCTGAGACATGTGTAACATCACACATGCCCCTGCCCAAAGGAAACAATATGAAATATGGGGGAGATGATTGACAATTTAATCTAGTTCTGAATAGCAAAGCCTAATATATTAAAACCAAATAAGCATATTTACTTAGCAAGGCATATCCAGTACTAATGAAAATCCTGGCCTGGTTCAAGACAGTCAGCAATAGAACCTCCACTGTTTCAGCTCAACTTCACAAGTGTCAGCTGTGGCACTGGTAGCAGGAAATGTTCAGAATTGGGGCGCATTGCTGGTCATCTGCAATAAAAAATGTTAATAACTCACATATCTATATAGCCTGAGAGGCTTAATGTATTATTCTGCTAAAGGCAAGGGATTTAGCAGCAGGAGGAGAGCACAGAACAGGCGCCCAGGAGTCCACGGCCCTGGATTTTATTCAGGTTCAATGATGTCAACCCTTATCAGCCTTTGGGTATGTTTCTGAATGTCCCTGCAGCTCAGTTTATAAATGTGTGGAAATAGTGAATAAGCCCACTAAACCAGCACCTCTCAAACTATCCGTGGTGAAGGATCACATTTGTGTTTTACCCTTTTTACAATTGCAATTTTAAATTGTGAATTGAGACTTTCTTAAAATACAATAAAAAAATTAACAGAGACCACAGAACTACGTTCCTGACACTATATTGGGCCCTGAGGTGATGATCCCACAAATAAATATACAAGCAGGTTTCCTGAGTCTATGACCCTTATATTCTAGCAAGAAGGAAAAAACAGTACATAAGTAAGCAAATAATGGAAAAGATCATTTGAGGTGACTATGAGAGATGTGAGGAAAATAAATCAGGTAATGGGCCAGACATTGATGAAGAATGATGAGCTGCTTTTTAACTGGGTGGTGCCCGAATGAGTCTCTGAGGCCGGGACTTTGAAAGTTGATACTGGATGGCTGGGCACTGAGAAGAACCAGGCATGCCAGCTCTTGGGGATGGGTGTTCCAGTCATATTTATCAAGTGCTGACAACATGCCAGGTACTAGCTTATATTCAAGGGTTGCAAAGAGTGATAGTGCACAGCCCCACCGCTCAGATACGGTACAGCCCTGCTGTTCAGAAGATCATTTTCAAAGTAATAATCATAAATAATTGGAACATTATAACTTAAGAAAATCTGGATGGTTGTATTGTACTCCTGATGTGGCTAATTGTTTTTAAAAATTATTAATTAATGTTGAGTGCCTACCATATGCAAGGTCCGCTTGTAGGCTATTTTATATACTCACAGAAAACTATAAGAGAGGTTTGATGAAGATTATATTATTTTTATTTAACAGTTAATAAAAAAGCCACAGAGTAGATAGTTTCCCAAAATCACAGTTAGCAAGTAGGAGAGGCAGAAATTAAACTACAATAGTCTGATGTCAGAGGTAGCACTGGTGACCTTTTGAATTAAACGGCAACTATTCCTTTCTGGGTTAGTAAGCATCTTTTCTATGTGGAGTTCAGAAGGTTTATATGTTAAAGAGAGCAAGGAGAGAAAGACAGAGAATCTTTTCATTCTGGAGCAATACATGTTTTTCTATGTCAATATTGAATTCAATTACTCTGCAAAATAGAAGGTAACATGGTTCTCATTAAAATGATTTATAACGAGAAAATAATAGAAAAACTAAAATTAAAATAACATATAAAATAAAGCCCCAAATTTAATAGATGTAAAATGGCTCTTTTAGATTGCTCTAACAGTTTCTGTACCCTCATTCTCGGTTTTCGTACCTACGTTGTTGTAGATTGGTAAACGTCTGCGTTGCAGACCACACTTGACGGGTACTGCTTTAGAACTCCTCAGAGTTGTGAGAACCAGTGAATTTAATATGTTTTAACTAATTTGAAAAAGTGAAAAGCGTTCTATGAATATAAGATACTACGTCTTCTTTTTTTTTTTTTTTTTTTTTTTTTTTTTTGACAGAGTTTCGCTCTTTCACGCAGGCTGGAGTGCAGTGGCGCAATCTCGACTCACTGCAACCTCCGCCTTTCAGTTTCAAGTGATTTTCCTGCCTCAGCCTCCTGAGTAGCTGGGATTACAGGTGCGTGCCACCATCCCCAGCTTTTCTTTTTTTCGAGACGGAGTCTCACTGTGTTGCCCAGGCTGCAGTGCAGTGGTGCGATCTCAGCTCACTGCAAGTTCCGTCTCACGGGTTCATGCCATTCTCCTGCCTCAGCCTCCGGAGTAGCTGGGACTACAGGTGCCCGCCACCACACCTGGCCAATTTTTTTGTATTTTTGGTAGAGACAAGATTTCACCATGTTAGCCAGGATGGTCTCGATCTCCTGACCTCGTGATCTGCCCACCTTGGCCTCCCAAAGTGCTGGGATTACAGGCATGAACCACCGTGCCCGGCCCCCTAACTTTTGTATTTTTAGTAGAGACGGGGATTTCACCATGTTGGCCAGGCTGGTCTCGAACTCCTGATCTTGTGATCTTCCCACCTCGGCCTCCCAAAGTGCTGGGATTACAGGCGTGAGCCACCGCGCCTGGCTGATACTACTTCTTAGAGAAGGAGGCAGCAGTGGCACTTGGCTTTTCTTGTGATTCAGGGAAGAATGACAGTGATCCCCAGTTTTAAGTTAGTTTCCTCTCTCAGATCTCCTGAGACACATATTCAGGAATAGCATAGTTTGTGTTGAGCCCTGCTATAAATGGAAGGGGAATGAACTGAGTGAATTAGTTAGTATGCCAATAGTATATGTGAAATATCAAAACCTTTAAAAGGCAGACAGAAGTCTGGTTTAAAATACCCAAAGATAGATGCTGTGTGTCTTTTTGTTTGTTGGTTTAAAAAGTCTTGTTGAGGTTAACTTGGCATAAAATAAACTGCATATGTTTAAAGCGCACAATATGACTTTTAACATATGTATACACTGGTGAAACCATCTCCACAATCAAGATAATGACCATACCAGAAGCACAGACTGTAGGCTCTAGGACCTATAGGTCCATATTCCTGCCTTACCACTTTTGAGTGTGTAAATTTAGAGGCAAAATACTTAATTTTGCCTATCCTCACTTTTTACATCTGTAAGATGGGTAGAATAATTGTACTTCCCTCATAAGGTTATTGTGAGAATTATATGGCATAATACATAGAAAGTGCCAATAACAATGCTTGACATAAGAGAAATTCTAAATCATTAAGTTCATTTTAAAGATATTATGTACACTTAATATTGTCTTTCTTGTGCCTAATACAGTTTATGCCACATTGTATGTATATGCACCCAGTAAATGTTGCTAAATGAATGGGGGTGGGGGTATGGAGGGGAAATGAACACGCTCATCGTCCCCCAAATTTTCCTGATTCCTCCTTTACTCTTTCTTCCCTCTGTTTCCTGTCTTCCATCCCCATCTCTCAACCCATAACCATGGTTTCTGTTTTTCAATACTATAGATTGGTATGCATTTTCCAGAAGCTTATGTAATTAGAATAAAAAGTATGTTCTCTTTTTTTATCTAGCTTCATTCATTCACCATAATTATTTTGAGATTTATCCATGTTATTGCATATTTTGACAGTTTATTCCTTTTGAATACTGAGTAATATTCCATTGTATGGATATAAGACAATTTGTTTATCCTTTCACTTGATGATGAATATTTAGATTGCTTCCAGCTTGGGGCTATTTCAATAAACCCATCATGAACATTTAGGTATAAGCCTTTATATGGACATATGCTTTATTTTCTCTTGAGTAAAAATCTGGGAGTGAAACCAGTAGATCACATGGTAGATGAATATTTAACTTTTTCAGAAAGTGCCAAAATTTCCAAAGTGGTTGAACCATTTTACATTTCTACTAGCTTTGTAGAGTTCCACTTTTTCCACATTCTTGCCAATACTTGGTATGGTCAATCTCTTCTTTTTTACTGTAAATAAAATTGTCATAAAATAACATAACTATTTTAAAGTGTACAGTTCAGTACCATTCAGTACATTCACAGTGTTGTACAACTACCAACTCTATTAGGTTCCAAAACATTTTTATCACCTTCAAAGGAAACACAATGCCCATGCCCATGGGGAAGTCACTCTAGGGATTTACCTGTTTTAATTGTTTGATAGAAATATAATCATATAATATGTGACTTTTTGTGTCTGGTTTCTGTCACTTAGCCTAATGTTTTTGAGGTTCATTCATGTTGTAGCATGGATCAATCCTTCATTCCTTTTTACAGCTTAGTAATATTCCATTATATGGATATGCCACATTTTGTTTATCCATTCCTCCATTAGTGGACCTTTGGCTATTGTGAATAGTGCTACTATAAATCATTCATGTACAAGTATTTGTTTAAATGGTTGTTTTCAATCTTTTTTGGTACATTTTTTGGTAAGTAGAATTACTGGATCATGTGGTAATTCTGTTTGACTTTTTCAGGAGCTGTCAAATTGTTTTCCACAGTGGCTGAACCATTTTCCATTCCCACCAGCAATGCACAAGGATTCCACCTTCTTATCATTCTTGTCAACACTTATTTTTCATTAAAAAATATAGACATTCCATGGATGTGAAGTCATATCTCACTGGGATTTTGATTTGTATTTCTCTAGTGGATAATGATGTTGAACATCTTCT
Organism: Rhinopithecus bieti; assembly: GCF_001698545.2. Taxonomy (NCBI): domain Eukaryota; kingdom Metazoa; phylum Chordata; class Mammalia; order Primates; family Cercopithecidae; genus Rhinopithecus; species Rhinopithecus bieti. The sequence continues at coordinate 8,114,151 of NW_016803937.1, forward strand.
CTTGTGCTTGTTAACTGTTTGTGCATCTTCTCTGGAGAAATGTCTATTCAAGTCATTGACCCATTTTAGTGCGGTTTTAAATCTTTCTGTGGTTTAGTTATAATCGTTTTTATATATTCTAGGTGCTGGACTGTCTCAGACATACGATTTGTGAATTTCTCTCCTATTCTGCAGGTTGTCTTTTCACTTTCTTGATGAGCTCATTAGTCCTTTTAATTTTAACTCTTGTAATACAAATGTAATGGTATAAATTTTTGGCTTCAATTTACATTTTTCTAATGACTAATGTTAAATAACCATGTACTTATTTATCATCCATATATCTTCTTTAATGAAGTGTCTGTTCAAATATTTTGCCATCTATTTTTAAACTTGGTTGTTTTCTTATTATTAAATATAAATACATGTTTCTCATTATGCATGGATTCTATATTTGCAAATGTTTCTACTTGCTTAGATGTATTTGTAAATTCAACATCAGTACTTACAGCACATTCACAGTCATTCATGGACATGCATAGGCTGGTAAAAAATTTGCGTGGCTTGGGCACATGTTCTCTCCCAGCTGAGGTTGAACAAGGCAGTGCTCCGCCTTCTACTCTAAGCTCATGTACTCTCTAAGCAAGTGTCCTTTTCACAGACTATCTTGCATCATGTCTTTTGCATTTTTGTGGTTTCTGTTAGTGTTGTCACTGTTTTAAATGGTCTCCAACTCTAGTGTTGAAGTCCTCTCTAGTGTGTTCCTAAGCACAAGAAGGCTGTGATATGCCTTATGGAGAAAATACATATTTTCTATAAGCTTCATTCAGGCATGAGTTACAGTGATGTTAGCAGTGAGTTCAGTGTTAATGAATCAGCAATATGTATTAAATAGAAATATTTATTTAAACAAAATCACATATAAAACAAAGTTATGTTTTGGTTCAGTGATGAAAATTGTGACCAGAGGCTCGCAGGAACCTAATCATGTATTTCCCCTAGCAGCAATGTTTCTTTATTCATTAATTCAATGTGTGGGGTGACTTTATGGAACATAACTACCATGAATAATATGAATAATAGAATCAGCTGTATAGAGAATATCTGAACTCAAGTTCTTTATTAGTTCTTTTTTTTTTTTTCTTTGAGACAGGATCTCACTCTGTCACCCAGGCTGGAGTCCAGTGGCATCATCTCAGCTCACTGCAACTTCTGCCTCCTGGACTCAAGCAATCCTCCTACCTCAGCATCCTGAGTAGCTGGGACTACAGGCATGCACCACCATACCTGGCTACTTTTTGTATTTTTTTTATGGATGAGGTTTCCCCATGTCACCCTGGGCTCAAGGGATTCATCTACTTTGGCCTCCCAAAGTGCTATGATTACAGGCTTGAACGTTCGCTCCCAGCCAGATATATGCTTTTCAAATGCAAGTATTTTCTTTTAGTCTGTGATTTAGCTTTTTGTTCTCTTAATGGTGTCTTCCAAAGATTAAACATTTTAATTTTGATGAAGTTTAACTTATTATTTTCTTTATGGATCATTCTTTTATTGGTATATCTAAAAATTTTTTCCAATTCAAGTTCACAAAGATTATCACCTGTGTCTTCTTCTAGATGTATTATAGTTGTAGGTTCTATATTTTGGTCTGTGATCCATTGTAAGTTAATTTTTATATATAGTATGAGATACGCATGCGTTTTTCTTTTTGCATATGATATCTTATTGTTTCAACACCCTTTGTTGAATAGAGTATCATTTCTCACTTAATTGTCTTTGACATTTATTGAAGTTCAGTTGACCATATGTGTTTAGATCTATTATTTTACCCTCTGTTTTGTTCCATTTATTAATTTGTCTATCATAGTGCCAGTATCACACACTATCTCAATTACTGTAGCTTTATAATAACTTTTGTAGTTGCAGAGTTTGAGAACTCAAAATTCTTTCAGCCATTCTAGGTCTGTTGCCTTTCAAGGTGAACTTTAGGATCAGCTTTTAAATGTCTACACACAAGCTTGCTGGAATTTTGAAAGGTATTGTGTTGAGTTTATAGATCAATTTGGTGAGAACTGACTTCTCAACAATAATGACTCTTCTGTACCATAAATACAGCACGCATCTCCATGTATTTAGGTCTTCTCTATGTTTCCTTAGCAATGTTTAATTTTCAATATATTGTTATCATCCACCTTTGATATGAGTTATCCCTAAAGATTTTTTATTTTCCCAATTTTATTATACTTTAAGTGGTATTATTTTTTAAATTCAAGTTTTAATTGTTGGCTTTTAGCATATGGAAGTACAATTGGTTTTTAAAATATCCTCACTTATCATACATCTAAGAAAACTAAAGGGAGTTCCCCCGGGATGGCAAATTCTAGAAAGTACAGCTGCCTTTGAGTGGGAAGATGGTTAGCAGGACTTGTCATGGCATACAGCCTGCCTTTCTCAAAGGCAAACTCAGACTGTCTTCATCTCACTTGGGCCGCAGGAGAGTAGCCTCAGGCACTGGATTGCCTGGTGGCCCTGGATGTGTAGAGAGTAATCCCATGGATAAAGCATGCCTAATTCCACTGGGAAAAATTGGCTTAGTGCAATGTACTAGTCATTGCCTCTGTTAATGGATCCACTGCTGAGTATTCTGAGTACTGTTTGGCTAAATACAGAGTACAAAAGCAGGTCCCCATGTAGAAAAGTCTGCACCTCAAAAGAAGTGAGTCCAGCCAGGTGTGGTGGCTCACACCTATAATCCCAGCACTTTGGTAGACCGAGGTGGGTGAATGACTTGAGTCCAGGAGTTTGAGACCAGCCTGGGAAACATGGCAAAGCCCTATCTCTATTTTTAAAAAAATACAAAAATTAGCCAGGCATGTTGGCATACATCCGTAGTCCCAGCTTCTTGGGAGGCTGAGGCAGGAGGATCATTTGAACCTGGGAGGCAGAGTTTGCAGGTGAGCAGAGATTGCACCATTGCACTCCAGCCTGGGTGACAGAGTAAGACCCTGTCTAAAAAAAAAAAAAAAAAAAAAAAAAAAAAAAAAAAAAAAAAGAGTCCTGGGATAAAATATTTTTATTGGAATAATCAGCTCTATGCAAAAACATTCAAATATCATTTGATAGGGTAAGATCTCAGCTCCTTGGTTACCTAATGCCAATTAAGTGGTGAGTGTCCAGATACCATGGAGGAGACTTTGAGAGTAACAGTCTTACAGGGAGGATGCAATAGTCTCATCAGCAGAGGACTAAGCTGCTAACCAATGATAGACAGGCAATGGCCAAGCTAGCAGTAGAACCCAATCACTGGAGAGTGATATGGTTTGACTGTATGTCCCCACCCAAATCTCATCTCGAATTGTAATCCCCATAATCTCCACTTGTACAGGAAAGGATCTGGTAGGAGGTGATTGTATCTTGGAGACAGTTTCTCCCATGCTGTTCTCGTGATAGTGAGTTTTCACAAGATCTGATGGTTTGATAAGTGTTTGACAGTTTCTCCTTCACATACCCTCTCTCCTGCTGCCATGTAAGACGCGCCTGCTTCCCCTTCCACCATGATAGACAGTTTTGTGAGGTCTCTCCAGCTATGCAAAACTGTGAGTTAATTAAACCTTTTTTATTTATGCATTACCCAGTCTTGGGCAGTTCTTTTTTTTTTTTATTTGAGACGGAGTCTTGCTCTGTCACCCGGGCTGGAGTGCAGTGGCCGGATCTCAGCTCACTGCAAGCTCCGCCTCCCGGGTTCACGCCATTCTCCTGCCTCAGCCTCCGGAGTAGCTGGGACTACAGGCGCCCGCCACCTCGCCCGGCTAGTTTTTTGTATTTTAGTAGAGACGGGGTTTCACCGTGTTAGCCAGGATGGTCTTGATCTCCTGACCTCGTGATCCGCCCGTCTCGGCCTCCCAAAGTGCTGGGATTACAGGCTTGAGCCACCGCGCCCGGCCGGGCAGTTCTTTATAGGAGTGTGAGAACGGGCTAATTAGGAGAGATTTTGCCATCCGAGGGATGTGGGTGGTTCTGTTGAACCAGAACCAGTAATGAGCAAAGAGTACTTACTTATTTTTTTTTTTTTTATGTACTACCAGGCCTGGGACTTGTAGCTTGCACAGATAAAAACATATTGTATGAAAACAATTTGTTTATTCAACAAATAATGCCAAAGGGCCAAGAATTAAAGAAGAAAAGAGTAACAACAATGCTCATATTTATCAAGCATACGTTCTATGTCACGTACTCTGCTAAGCACTCTACCCACCTTATCCCATTTAGTCCTCTGAACACATCCCCTCAAATCTTACCCTTGAGGAGTTCACGGCCTATCAATGCAGAGAGATAAACAAACAACTATATGTAATACAATGTGATGTTAACAGTAATTAAGAATGTATAAATTTTGGGGGGAAGATAAATAAGAAGGGTCATTTGGAAAGGTTTCACGTGGTGAACGTATGATTTTTCCAGTTCTTTACAAAACTGCTACAACCTCATTCCCTGTGGTGCTAGAGGGATTGTCAATCATGGCATCTTCCCTTCATCGGGTACCAGCAAATCATGGGGTTTTGTCTGCTTGTAAACAGTTACTGGATGAAGGGCAAGAAATGGAACCCAATCAGGGCCAGAGTCCCTCTGTGATATTTAACAACAGCAATAGTAAAAGAGTGCTGGAGAAGGGTCCAACCTCGGCCCTAAACTGATACACAGCTTGGGAATAAGGTGAGGCAAGTGAGGCCTTGGCCTTGGGCACAAAACCTAACAGTCTGCCAATTAAAAAATAAAAACCCTCAAATAAAGATAGACAATGGCTTAAATTGACATTAAAAAATAAAAAGTGGTGAAAATAATCTATAATGAACAAAATATTAAAATTTTAAATAACAGCATCATGCTAAGCCACACTGGAGCTTGAGGCTAAAGGAAAACTTAACCTTCTATATACATGTTTTTCCATATTTCTCAATGATTAATTTTCCAGAATATTAAAGTAGTTGTAAAATATTTAAAATCTAAAAGTGGGTGTAGTAAAACTTGTAGTAATATTTTAAGTATAAATATTTTATTTATACTTAAAACAGAAGTTATTATCATTTGATGTTAATTAAAGTATATTCATCAATAATACTTTTAAAATCTAGTCCTGGAAAAAATTTAACCGTTAAAATGTATAAAAGATGTATATGGGGAATCATTTTCTTTTGCTTCAGGCTCCAGCATGGCTTAGAACAATACCAATTTCTGAGCATAAATCTTTACAAAGAAAAACAAAAGAGAGAGAGGGGAAGGGCAGGGAAAGAGAGCTAGAGCCTCTCAGTGGAAGGGGAGAGAGAGAGAGAGAGAGAGAGAGAGAGAGAGAGAGAGAAAGGCTGATATTCTTCCCATCCACTCAGCTGGCCCTACCAGAAGCCAAGTCTAAGCCTGGGCTTCTCACCTCTGGAATCACTAATATTTGTTGTTGCTATTGTTATCATTGTGATTTGTGTTTCTATCTTTTGGAACTCAAAATCCTTGTTTAAGCTGGGTCTTGGTCTTAAACTGAGCTCCCTGAGCCTGACCTTGAGTCTAGGATAAGTTCAAATGGTTTGCTTGGAAGGTGATCCCAGGAAGTTAGGGAGGAAAGTGAGAATATGAGACAGGGAGGAAGGAAGAAGATAAATGGAAGTTTTACCAAGCAATACATCACTGTGGACTCTTCTGGGAACTTAGGGAGACAATGTAATACAAATCTCAGAGCCCTCTCACTACTTTCCTGGTAAGGAAGCTGGAGTATTTGTCCCCCAGCTCCCGTCTGTCATTGGCTCCAGTCACCAACTCCTTGGCACTTCTAGTCTGCCCCTTGCTCAGGCCAAGAGAAAGATGTTAGGCAGAGAGTCTTAGGTTAAGCACCTAAGGTTAAGCACACCAACCACATGCACGGGCAAGGTGCGTAGGGGGAAATATGTATGGTAAGAGCACCTGTGATATCTCCCTTAAAGAATGATCAAATGCTTCCAGAGGGCGCATAGCACCCTCTTTACAGAGCAAAGTGGGAAGCTGGTTACTGTAGAAGTGAAAGCTCATCGAATCTAGATTTGGAGAAAGCAGACTTGAATCTTATCTGCAGACCTTACTAGTTATGTGGATGGGACAAACCTCTTACTGTCTTTTAATCATCTGCATGTTTTCTCATCGGTTTAATGAGTAGAATAATGATATAACCAAAATCAGAGCAATGCAGGGAGGATCAAATCAAGTATATAATTGATGAGAAATGCCTTTAAACAGTCAATTTTAGTGTTTTCTTTTAGGTGGCCTTAGAAAAGAAGTTTCCATGCTTTAGGATATTCAAAAAGTACTTGGAGAGCTTATTAAAAATAGAGTCAGCCAGGCGCGGTGGCTCACGCCTGTAATCCCAGCTCTTTGGGAAGCTGAGGCGAGTGGATCACTTGAGGTCAGGAGCTCGAGACCAGCCTGACCAACATGGTGAACCCCATCTCTACTAAAATACAAAATTAGCCGGACATACTAGTGCACACCTGTAATCCCAGCTACTTGGGAGTCTGAGGCAGGAGAATCGCTTGAACTGGGGAGGCAGAGGTTGCAGTGAGCCAAGATGGGGCCATTACACACCAGCCCGGCTGACAGAGTGAAACTCTGTCTCAGAAAAAAAAAGAAAAAAAAAAATACAGAGTCCAGGGACCATGCCTAGATTTTTTGATTCAGGGTGCCTGGTGTGTGACCTAAGACTCTGCATTGTTCAAAGTTCTCCTGTGGTTCTGAAGCAGGTGTGAGCCACACTTTGAGAAATGATGCAATAGCATAAAATATATGGAGGGAGAGCACAACTGGATGTGACTGAGAAGCCTGAGTAAGCAGGGGAAGGTGATGAGGAGACAAAGGGGAACTTGAATTTACTTTGTGGGGAGAGGCAACATGTCAAAGGCTTTTAAAATAGGAGAATGATGTGATCAGTGCCATATTGTAGAATCATGCTTCTGACTGTAGCCATTGAGGATGGATTTCCCAGTGAGGACTGAGAAAACTACCAGTAGGGAGGCTGCTGTAACAAACCAGAAAAGAGGAAATGAGGTCGGAAATTGGGGCACTGAATGTAAGAACGGAGAAGGGGGCCTGTGGAATGGGGAAACAGATGCTGATAATAGATTTTAAGAGAAAACGGCACAATACAAAAATGTATATGTATACAGTATGTTCCTATTTTGTTTATAAATTCATGTGTATATTTGTGTAAACACACCCATACTTTACATAGAGAAAAAGAGAAAAGGAAATTCAACCAAATGTTGAATGGTTTTCTCTGAATTGTATAGGTGATTTTAAGGTTTTTTAATATACATTTTTCTTCCCAAATGCTCTATCATAACCATATATTACTTTTGTGATCATGTTTAAAAAAGAATATAAAAATAAAGCAGAGAAAACGTTGTTAAATAGACACAGAATTTCACAAGGATGGCTAAGGGACAACCAAAGAAGAAACTCTATGGAAGAACAAGCCATCTTTCTTGTAGACTTAGAAGCAAATTCTGGTGAATCTTTTGGCATTATTTGCTAACTATGGTGTGGCTATTTAGGTGAGACCGGCTTTTTTTCTGCTACTACTCTCACCTTATATGCCTTTAAAATACAATTAAGCAAAAGTTACTACAGGCTGATTGATGGTTGGAATCTTACTTGCTAATGAAATGGGTAGAACTTGAACCCTATATTTATTACATATTTAAAGAGTGAAGTGTTTTCCTGTTTCTTTAGTTGTTTTTCACTTTAAGATAGAGTCAGGTATTCACAAGGGAGGACAAAAATCCATAGTATTCAGAACTGACAGAAAATTTGTATAGCTTAGTAAAACCATGCCAACCATGCAAACCATGCCAGCTTAGTTAAAACCATACTATGGCATGGTGATATATCTAAGCCAAATACAGTATACTTAATAGTTCTCCTTAGATTTTGGTTGAGTGAAACTTTATCATTGGTTGGAGGTTAAAAAGAAAAAAAAAGAGTAAATGTAATTCATGACTACAAAAAATTTGGGATGGCAAAGCTCAGAGCATTCAAGATTGGCAATTTTCCTGTCTTTAATGAGCTGTGGATGAGAGTCTGATATTCATATTGCTGTTTTACAGAGAGAAGTTCAGAAGTTCAGAAGTTCACTATGGGGATAGTGCCTCTCCACTAAGTCCCTCCCCACTGACCTCCAACACCAGGGAACCGAGAGACTTCCTGATCTTTACCTTCAAAGAGAAAAGTGAGGCTGGCTTCTAATATTTAAGGGGCTAGTTACCTCTCAATGTGAACAATGGGTGCAAAGATGATTTCCACTAAAGCTAGGTTGAGCAGGGTGTCATCATGATGTGGGAGGCTTAGGTGAGAAAGAAGCAGGTTTTATTCTCTGCTATTATTCTAAACAAAGTCAATAGCCCCAGCAAAGTCACCAAGAGAGAAGAGCCTGCTGTGTATTTAGACATGTCTTATAATAAGATTAGCAAGTGGTAGGGATTATATTCTTGGTAATATTGGTACATGAGTAGAAATGGAAACAAAACAATAACAACAACAACAAACAAGCAGAATTTAAGTCAACACTAGGAAAATGCTTACTGTTTGCTGTCTACTGCCCAGGTCTAAATGTCTCTCTACAGGAAAAGCAATTCCTAAATTCAGAGTTTTCTACCTTGTGGGCTGTGAACTTCTAGGAAACCAAGGATTTTACAAGAAATCCCTGTACAAATCTTATATGAGAAGTATAAGAATTACCTATAGAGAGCATTGGTATTGCTTCCCACCTATATGCATATACATGCTATGATTTTCCAAATGTGCATCAATTTTGTTGAGATGAATTCATAGTAACTTTCTGACATTTGATATTTTCTCAATCAACACACACTAAATATGTGTTAGCTTTGGCGTAAGGTACTGTGAATGTTTTTGACATTCAAGAGGCCCTTCTCAAAAAAGCTAGGAATGACTGCCATAAACAATTTACAATTATTAATATATAATAGTGGAAAAGTTTCTGATAATAACTTGGAGCAATGATTCTTAGTCTTGGTTACATATTCTGATTTCCTCAGGGTCTCACCTTGTTGTCCAGACGAGTGCAACGGCACGATCTCAGCTCACTACAACCTCCACCTCTGGGGCTCAAGCAACTCTTGTATCTCAGCCCCCAAGTAGCTGAGACTACAGGCACACACCTCCACACTTGGCTAATTTTTGTGTTTTTTGTAGAGATGGGTATTTTTTGCCCAGACTGGTCTTGAACTCCTGAGCTCAAGTGATCTGTCTGCCTCAGCCTCCCAAAGGGCTGGGATTACAGGTGTGAGCCACTGCACCCAGCCAGTAAAGAGTTTTTAAAAATCCCAATGCCCAGCTCACAGCCCAGACCAATTAAATCAGGATCTGGAGTGAGATACCAGTACCAAGATATTTAAAGCACACGTATTTCAATTTTAATTTCTTTGAAAACTGAAGAGATGCACATGATAAAAATGTCAACACATAAACACAGATATACAATAAAAAGTCAGTTTCTCTCCCACCTCTTACTCAAAGACATTTTATCTTTCCCTGACACTACCACTATTACAAGCTTCTTAGCAATAATGCACAGATATTCTAAGTATATATAAGCATAAACATTGTTATTCTTTTTATTATTATATGAATTATGACAGCCTGCACTGTAAGGATGCAGCATAAACCTGTGAGCCCACAGGTCCACAAAGAAACAAGCTGCAAACCTGAGTAGGATCAGTTGCTTCTAAGTTTTGCATAAATATTCCTTTGCTATATACTCGTTATGTTTGCCATCTGTTAGCTCTCAGTGACAGACAAACAATGGTAGACATCAAACGTTAAACAACACTTTGGGAGGTAAACTTTAGTTTGTAAAAATTCTGTAAATTAACTTAATTTTTATGGAAATGCATGCCACTGTTAGAATTTAACCTTGAGGGCCACTGTTTTGAGAGCTCTGTTTCTCAAAACAGAGCTGTTGTTGAGTGAAGACAGAGAGGGGCAGAATAGAAAAAGGATAGCTTGTCCTGGCTCTGTCCCTCTAAATATCCAGGCCCTGGAAGTAAGGCACAAAAGTCATGACCCAGGCACTGTACCAGATAAATTAGAATTTTCTGTAAAATCCATGTCTTTATTTGTTCATTTCCCTGGCGATCTGTGGTCTTCCCCTGTTAAAAGAAAAACTTTAGCTGAATTAAGTTTAACAGAGGTTAATTGAGCAAAGAATGATTTGCAAATCGGGCAGCCTCCTGAGCCAGAGTAGGCTTGGAGACTCCAGTGCAGTCGTGGTGAAAGAAGATTTATGGACAGTAAAAGGAAAGTAACATACAGAAAAAGGAAGTGAGGTACAGAAACAGCCAGATTGGTTGCAGCTTGGCATTGGCATTTGCCTTTTTTTGAACACGGTTTGAACAGTTGGCCACCTTTGATTGGCCAAAACTCAGTGATTGGCACAAGAATAGGCTATAGCTCTATATAAGATTTCATTTAGGATATAGTTCATGATGTACAGAGAAGTTTTTAGGCCAAACTTAAAATATGTAAGGAGGCAATTTTAGGCTAAACTTGATTTAACACCCATTTAACAACTCACCTACACTGTTTCCCCTTAAGGTCAAAGATAATATATTGTCTTCAGTTCATCCCTAGTGCCTTGCAAAGTGGCTGGGCCTGGAGGCAAGACCCACATGAATAGAATCATCCCAGCTGACCCTTAAGTTGCTGTGAGAAGCCAGTGTGAATGCTTGGGATGAGGCAAAAAGGGAGCTGAAGAAGTCACCAACAAGAACTTTGTCCAAGGAATTTTTCAAGGGAAAACAATGGAAATAAGAAGACCTGGGTTCTAATCCTAAGGCTGGTAATTAGCTGAGTAGAGGTAGAGTTGGCTTCAGTTCACCCCCATTTGAGCATTCTTCCATGCTTTCCCACTGATGATAAACCCACACCACTACCTCACCGATGCTATACCCATTGATATGGTTTGGCTCTGTGTCCCCACCCAAATCTCATGTTGAATTGTAATTCCCAATGTTGGGGGAGGGACCTGGTGGAAGGTGATTGAATCTTGGGCGCAGATTTTCCCTTTGCTATTCTCACAATAGTGACTTCTCACAAGATCTGATTGGTTTAAAAGTGTGGGACACCAGCCAGGAGTGGTGGTTCATGCTTGCAATCTCAGTATTTAGGGAGGCCACAGTAGGTGAATCATCTGAGGTCAGGAGTTTGAGACTAGCCTGGCCAACATGGCAAAACTCCATGTCTACTAAAAACAAAAATTAGCCAGACATATTGGCACTCATCTGTAGTCCCAGCTACTCAGGAAGCTGAGGCAGAAGAATCTCTTGAACCCGGCAGGTGAAGGTTGCAATGAGCCAAGATCATACCACTGCACTCCAGACTGGGCAACAGAGTGAGACTCTATCTCAAAAAAAAAAAAAAAGGGGGTAAATGCTTACCTCTTCACTCTCCTGCGCCACCATGGTAAGACATGCTTGTTTCCCCTTCACCTTTCTGCCATGATTACAACTTTCCCGTGGCCTCTCAATTATGCTTCCTGTATAGCTTGCAGAACTGTGAGTCAATTAAACCACTTTTCTTCATAAATTACCTAGTGTCAGGTAGTTCTTTATAGCAGTGTGAGAACAGACTAACAGACCCATCAATAGTCATGAAAAGAAAATAGTCAGTCTATGTTGTTTTTCTGTGCTCTCATAATGTTTAACCATGCTTGTTACTTAAAGAATTTCAGAAACTGGCCTTAGGAGATCCATGATGGAACCACTGTTGTGAACCAAGTTTGTAGAGTGTCCACCTTGGGCAGGAATGCTAAATAATTGATTTACAGTCTTCTTGCTGTTGGCCATACCACCAGATAGCCCATTATTCAAGATATCCATGGCAACCAGATATGCTGACCTTCATACTTTACTCCTCAGGTGCTTTGCCCACCCCACCCTGCATACCCTATCCCTGATATTGTTGACAAAATGAGTCAAATTCTGTAAAATATTGGAAGAGATTTGTTCTGAGCCAATATGACTGATGCATGGCTCATGACATAGCTCTTAGGAGATCCTGATGTGTCTAAGGTGGTTGGACTATAGCTTGGTTTTATACATTTCAGGGAGACATGAGACATTAATTGATACATGTAAGATGCACATTGGTTTGGTCCTGAAAGGCAGGACAACTGGAAGACAGGGCTTCCAAGTCATAGGCAGATTCAAAGATTCTCTGATTGAAAATTGGTTGAAAAAGTTATTATCAATGGAAAGGAGTATCTGGGTCACAATAAGGGGTTGGGAAGACCAAGATTTTATTATGCAGATGAAGCCTCCAGGTAGCAGACTTCAGTGAGAATAGATTGTAAATGCTTCTTATCAGACTGAAAGAGTCTGTTCTATTAGTAATTCCAAAAGGGAGGAGAGTATAATGAAGCATGTCTGGCTGCCCCTTCCCATCACAGCCTGCAAGTAGTTTTTCAGGTTAACTTTGGAATGCCCTTGGCCAGAGGAGGAATCCATTCAGATGCTTTGGGGACCTTAGAGTTTTATTTTGGTTTACAATATCCATTCCCACACTTTGCCTAATAAAAAATAATCCCTATTGGCTCTTTCTAGGGAGTCAGCCAGAGAATACTCTCTCTTGTACTGCCTTCATCATGCCAGAGCATAAGCTCCAATAAAGCCTTGTCTGGGAATATCCTTTTTGCCTCATAGCAATTTCTATTGCATTGAGTTGGCCTTCAGCTTGACAATGTTTGTGGCTTTTGAACTGTTGTTTTTGAAGCCTTGGTTCTTTGGAGATCTGGTGGGTGGGAACATTGTGAGAAAGTGACTTATATCAGGTTTGGCCCTCTTGCCTCTTTTCATTCAGAGAGTTTTATTTTTCTGGTTGAGGTTTCTCCATAACATCTTATTTGAAATAAGGATTTTTTACTCTAAATTTGGTTGAAATATACGAGACAGATGATTTTGGAGATTTCCTCTAGCTGAAACACTCTAGGATTCAACGATTTCTGGATTTGAAGCTATAAAATTAATATTCCAGACCCTTGAATTTTAAAATTTATTTCTTCCTTGACCTGGAACTGAATCATTTTCTACAAGTGCCCATCTAAAATGTTAGAGTAATGCTCTCACACAAGAACTCTGAATGCATACAGCCATGCGTACATTAATGGCTTCTCATTATTTCTCAGGGAAATCAATAATTCTCTTTTCTAGTCAGATTTTTGTAACAGCAAACAGGATTTACTAGGAGTGTGATCAGCCCACAAAGCCTTATCTCTGCCAGTGAAAATTTCCAGTGAAAATAAAATGTGGAAAATATTTTGCTCCCCCTGCACACCAACTTCACAGTAAGTCGAGGAGGAGGTACCACTTTTCTGATAGCGCCCACTTCACTTCATTTAAAGATAACAAATGAGAGAGGCGCTATCCTAATAGGAATCAGAGGACTGAAGGATTAATTATTTTCCCTGGAACTGACTCTCCCCACCCCGTCGGAGGCAGATTTTCCTCCCGGAGCACTCCTGCATTGCTGGTGATACTACCTTGTACAGCGAAATAGCAGCAGTCGTCATTCTACAGGTTGAAATGCTCAGAGCCTAGAGTTCTAGCGAAACTTGATTCCTGAGTGTCATGGGAGAGGAACTGGAGTAGTATTAAGGAAAACTAAATCTAGTCTTGGCTTCACCATGAGACTTTGCTGAGTCTCAGATTTCTTATTTTAGAGATGGGAATGAGGATCTTTGTTCTACAAATCTCAAGGGGTCTTCATAAGACAAGGTTCATGAAAATTCTTCGAGGGTGAAGCACTATAAAAATTAATAAACTGTGTGTGAGAGAATGTGGAACAATCTGCTCAGCATTTATTACAACTTCTTTCTAGGATGGCTTTCTGCATTACAGAGTCTAGAAAGTTAAAAACATTTCTCAACCTTGCAACTTGGCAGTCTGGGTGTGACTTGGATTTTGCCAATTATACACATTTATGAGAGACTTGAGTATGAAATTGGATTAATTGACTAGTTTTGCTGGTGCCAATCATAACAGAAGTAGCACAGTTCAGCAGCTGGCAGCAATAGAGGCAGCCTCTAGGCTCGGAAGGCAGTTTTCTGATTATGGTTGAAGCAGCAGCTCCCTTGTCAGTCTGGCTCTTGGTGCAGCGTTGGGAATCATTACTGGAAGTTGAGTCTATAGTTAGTTCTCTTAGTCTTTCAAACGATTCTGTCAATTGTTTAATATTCTGCTACATAGCCTGCCTTAAGCTAACTAGAGCCAAAGATAGTTCGGTTTTTCTTAAGTGCAAGCATCAAGGAAAGAGATGATTTCAGACAGAGGTGGAAACAGGTCTTCAGATCAATGTTTAGGAGATGTTAAAAAAAATCTGTGTGAGGCCAGGGACGGTGGCTTATGCCTATAATCCAAGCACTTCGGGAAGCAGAAGTGGGAGGATTGCTTGAGTCCTGAAGTTCAAAACCAGCCTGTGCAACATAAGGAGAACCCATCTCTACCAAAAATTTAAAAATCAACCAGGAGTGGTGGCTCATTCCTGTAGTCCCAGCTACTTGGGAAGCTGAGGTGAGAGGGATGGCTTGAGCCCAGGAGGTCAAGGCTGCAGTGAGTTGTGATCATGTTACTGCACTCCAGCGTTGGCAACAGAGTAAGACCTTGTCTTAAAAAAAAAAAAAAAAAAAAAAAAAAAAAAAAAATGGGGCTGGGCGCAGTGACTCACACCTGTAATCCTAGCACTTTGGGAGGCCAAGGTGGGTGGATCACAAGGTCATGAGTTCAAGACCAGCCTTGCCAACATGGTGAAACTCCCTCTCTACTAAAAATACAAAAATTAGCTGGACGTGGTGGCAGGTGCCTGTAGACCCAGCTACTTGGGAGGCTGAGGCAGGATACTCGCTTGAACCCAGGGGGCAGAGGTTGCAGTGAGTCAAGATCATGCCATTGCATTCCAACCTGGGCGACAGAGTGAGACTCCATCTCAAAAACAACAACAAAAAAAAAAATGTGTGATTGGAACACAATGTCTCAGAACAGACAGGCAGGAGTAGATTGAGGAGATGATTTGTGGACAAATGATGAAGAATTGTGTATGTCACACTGAACATATTACACTCTTATTTTGTAGCTAATGGAGAGAAACACATTTTCTGAATGATCAGCCAGGATAAGCTAGGAAGAGAGAACAAGCCCAGAATTGTAGTAGCTTTAAACGATGATGGGTTATTTCTTACTTATTCTGCATGTCTGATACTATTAGACCTTAGCTCAGTTTCACTTGACTTTACTCCAGGACCCACTGATAGAGCGACTTCTACTTGAAATATTGCTGGTCTCATGGGAGAGGGAAAAGAAAACCTAGAAGACTACATGCAGGTGCTTATAGCTTTTGTTCACATATGTCCCAGGATACAAAATTCCCATTGCATTGACCAAAGCAACTCACACAGCTAAGCCTGATACTGGAGCAGAGTAGACTATGCCCCCAGAAGGATGAGCAGAAACACTTTTGAACAATAATACATACTCTGGAAAAGCTGTGGAGAATAAATTGGAGGTGCATCATGAAGCCTTATTCATTCATCCCACAATGCTGAACACTTGTTATATACTGTACATTCTGTTGTGCTCGGCAACAGGGATGGAGTGGTGAATAAAACAAGCCCTTTGACTTTATGGCATTTTAGGATAATACTTATTATGTAGCACACACTATTATAAACACATTTACACGCATCATCTCATTTAATCATCATACTAATATGATCTCTTGTTTATAGCTCCATAAAGTGAGGCTTAGAGACATAAAATAGTTTGACCAAGACCAGACAGAATGTGGCAGGTCAGATCTGAACCCAGGCAGTGCGACTCCTAAGCTTCATGTACTAAACCTTCACGGTAAATCATCACTCAGCTGAATACTCCTCGGGAGGCGTGGTGAACACCTGTGGCATGGAGGTGAGGAGGAAAGAGCATCAAGAGCTATTAATAGTCAGCAAGGAGAAATGCCTGGACTTGATTACAGAATACATGAGAGTAGTGAGAGACAGATGTCTAAACTGAATTAGGAAATTTGGCAAATGAGTGACTAGTTTAACCTTTACTTAATATAAGTTATTCAGAAGAAGCCTATTTACAATGGAAGATAGCAAACATGGTTTTGAAACATTTTTGAGGCACCCAGATAAATTTTGGAAAAACCAGTTTGAAGCCCAGGAAAGAAAAGTGAGAAATAGAAATCCAGGGAACCATGGCTTTGTAGACTTTTTATTGATATGAAGTAGGAGAGACTGTATCCTACGTATAGATTTGCTTAAAATGGTCAGATTGCCAATTCTAAAGTTCTGCAGCCAGAGGAAAATGTCCAGTTGTACACATCAGGGAGTAGCTTGGTGGACTGTCGCTTTATGAGATTGGGGGACATTTTTCAGGTGATGCTCAATTTGGAAGTTACTCTCTTTTCAAAACTCATCCACTAATAGGCAGCTGGATCAGATCCTTTCCTGAGTACAGATTAAGAGATAATAAACCTTTTTATGTTTTGTAATTGCATGGATCTTACTGTAGCTAAGAAGAACAGAAGTAAGTAGGAAGACATAAAGAATTGACACATACTCTGTACTTAATGTCAGAGCTAGACAGCTATTTTCTACATCTGGAAGACTAGTCCTGTTATAAGGAAGTAAATACTTGAGTGCATAAAAGTCTGAAATATAAACCAGTTTGAGTACCAAATATAATCATCAAATGCAGAGCCAGAACTGGGGTCTGACAGTTTGGAAAGGGACCAATCCCATCGAGTCACCTTTGATGACAGTTTTCCCCGCTGTCCTCATTAGCATGAATCTGGGTTACTCCTAGAAGGGACTGAGGGTTCAGTTTTTCTAAAGTTGGGCATCTGATGTTATGGCTCTGTGCAGTTGCTGGTGTTCTGGTTCAGAAACCCTAATTTTTCTTTGTGCCCTAACTTCTCCATGTTCTGGAAAGAGTCCTTTTCAGTCATGCACATGTAAGGTAAGGACCCAAATACTGCCCTCAGGGAAGCTTTGCATGCAGCAAATATAACCACTTAAGACTAAAATATTAAGGAAACTATGTAGTAAAGTTTAAGTTGAATATTTTAGACAAGTGTGTCCCTGACGTATTAAATAAATTCTTCATCCTAAAACAGGACTAGCTTGTCCTGTGCTTGAAAATCGTGAGTTGTGGCAGGGTGCAGTGGTTCACACCTGTAATCCCACCACTTTGAGAGGCCAAGGCGGGCAGATCAAAAGGTCAGGAGTTCGAGACCAGCCTGATCAATATGGTAAAACTCCGTCTCTACTAAAAATGCTAAAATTAGCCAAGCATGGTGGTGGGCATCTATACTCCCAGCTACTCGGGAGGCTGAGGCAGGATAATCGTTTGAACCCGGGAGGCAGAGGTTGCAGTGAGCTGAGATCACACCACTGCATTCCAGCCTGGGTGACAGAGCAAGACTCCATCTCAAAAAAATTAAATAAATAAATAAATAAATAAATAAATAAAATTATGAGTTGTGGTTGAGAGATGCCAATAAATTATCTCTACCTGTTCTCTGCCCTGGAGGACTTCTGTGCTGGACGACCAAAGACAATGGGGAGGGCGAGACTGCTCTTTGGCACCTTGCTCTGGGGATGGGATTTGTGGTTTCCATGTGAGCTGTTGCACAGTTGAACGAACAAGCCTGAGAAATTCCAAGAAAAGTGGGTTTCTTGGTATGTTCCTGAGACGCAGGCATTTTGAGTCATCCATATCATATGGCTACAGGTCAGGACCGAGATGACAAGGGCCCTCTCAAAAGACATTGCAATGAGACTGAGTGAGATTGGTCCTCCTGGTAGCAGTTGTAAGCTTCAGTTTGTGTTGTACTTCTGCTCTCCCCAAGTTTATATAGTCAGGTCTATTTAAAAGTCACATCATGGTGCATCTCAGTTGTGCTGGGAGGGTTACCAAGAGCACTGTTTGTCTCCCTAAGCTAATGGGATTTTAGCAGCAGTCCCCATCAGAGAACAGATGTGACCAGCAGAGTAGCCATTCCCCTGAGGGAAGCAGCAACACAGGTCCGTGGGAGATGTTGGGCCATGTTTCAATTTGTGCAGAGGCTCACTGTACTTGGGCTAGCGGCAGCCTGGCTATTTTTTGGTGGGAGGAACCCTTATCTCCAATCTTGTCCAGTGATGGCCCCTGATGCCCTTTTATTTCACATCAAGAAAGTAGTCAATAAACTTCCTCTGTGTCTCTATCTTGTCCTCTCTCTCTAAGGACACAAAAAGGGCTCTAAGTTCGGATTTTCAGTTCTCCAAGAGGTATCCTTTAGCTCAGCTCATCCACTCCAACCCCAACCATCCCTAATCCACCCATTCTCTTTCAAAGTGAATGTCAATCAAACACCCCCATAAAGGAATGTACTTGAAAATGTGACCTTTTGAATAGCTTTATTTATTTATTTATTTGCAGATAGGGTCTCAATTTGTCACCCAGACTGGAGTTCAGTGGCATGATCATGGCTCACTTCAACCTCTGCCTCCCAGGCTTAAGTGATTCTCCTGCCTCAGCCTCCCAAGTAGCTAGGACCACAGGTGTGTGCTACTACGCCTGGCTAATTTTCTTCTTCGTTATCCTTTTTTTTTTTTTTTTTTTTTTTGTAGAAATGGGGTCTCATATGTTGCCTAGGATGGTCTCAAACTCCCAGGCTCAAGCGATCCACCAGCCTCAGCCTTCCAAAGTGCTGGGATTACACACATGAGCCGCTGCACCTGGCCCTGGACAACATTTTAAATGGCAAAATAAAGTTGTAGAGTCCTGCCTCCTCATCCTGAAAGAACTCGAGATTTCCTTACTAATTCTTCCTTTTCTTATTATTCTAAGTTAGCGTTCTTTTTCTTGGTTCTCAAAGTATGAGAATACTTTGCATTCAATACTTTGTCACAAAGTACCTGGACTACTGTGTGATACCTCTAGATTTCAAGTCAAACCATTAACATTGTGTCATGAGACTCAGCATCCAGAACAAAAACCGCTCAAATGCAACATTGAAGTAATCTTCCAGGCAGCAGTTTTCCATCATATCTGAAATTTGAGTTTATTCAAACTAAAACTGTTGTTAAAAATTATTTGAGCTTTCCTACCCATTTCAGCCAATATGCTTGCTATTTCCTCCAGGTAATCATGTGTACCTCCCTATGTGCTTTTCAACAGGGTGAGGTCTGGAGAATCAAGCAGGGAAGTATAATATAAGACATTTTGGTTGAGGATCAGAAAGCCTGGACTTTAGACCCCATGCTGGTGGCTTTTTAATGTTTGATTTTGAGCACATCAGTTAAACCTCCTATTTTTAATTTATCTTTATGTAAAAGTAGTATTATTACAATGGCATAAGAAAAAAGATATAAGGCAAAAGAGCATCAAAATTGTTAAGTGCTTGCTAATGAAAGCTGCTGACTCTCTTCCCATGGTGTTTTACTGCTTGCTACAATCCATGGGACCACTTCTTTTCTCTTTCTCTCTCCCTTTCTTTCTTTCTTTCCTTTCTTTCTTTCTTTCTTTCTTTCTTTCTTTCTTTCTTTCTTTCTTTCTTTCTTTCTTTCTTTCTTTCTTTCTTTCTTTCTTTCTTTCTTTCTTTCTTTCTTTTCTTTCTTTCTTTCTTTCTTTCTTTCTTTCTTTCTTTCTTTCTTTCTTTCTTTCTTTCTTTCCTTCTTTCTTTCTTTCTTTCTCTTTCTTGCTGTCTTGCTTTCTTGCTTTGTTTTTTTTTTTTTTAATTATACTTTAAGTTCTAGGGTACATGTGCATAACGTGCAGG
>NW_016803937.1:8137810-8140175 GCF_001698545.2 Rhinopithecus bieti
CCAGCCAGGTGTGGGATATATTCTCCTGGTGTGCCTGTTTGTTTAAAGCGCAGTATTGGTGTGGGAGTTCCGATTTTCCAGGTGTTGTGTGTCTCAGTTCCCCTGGCTAGGAAAACGGATTCCCTTCCCCCTTGCGCTTCCAGGTGAGGCGATGCCTCGCCCTGCTTCAGCTCTCACTGGTCAGGCTGCAGCAGCTGACCAGCACCGATTGTCCAGCACTCCCTAGTGAGATGACCCCAGTACCTCAGTTGAAAATGCAGAAATCACCGGTCTTCTGTGTCGCTCGTGCTGGGAGTTGGAGACTGGAGCCGTTCCTATTCGGCCATCTTGCTCCGCCCCCTTTTTTAATATATTTTTAGTAGAGACGGGGTTTCCCCATGTTGCCCAGGCTGGTTTCAAACTTCTGGGCTCAAGCGATCCACTGTTCTCGACCTCCCAGAATGCTAAGATTAAAGGTATGAACCAGTGCGCCCAGTCACGGGAACACTTCTGATGGCAGGAGTTTGGACTTTATTTCAATGGAAACTTCACAGAGTCCTGAAAGTAGTTGACCTTTATATGATTTGGTGTAAACATGAAAAAAAGAAGTGCACACAATAAATATTTAACTTTCAAGTTGTATTTTTCTTTTGATGTTTATTACAATTTCGAAGACAAAATGTTTAGATACTGCTTTATCCTGGGTTCCCAGGAGGTACAGTCTGAGGCAATATATATGTGCTAATGTTGATTAGAGAATACAGTTCCAAGGAGGGAGAAATAAGGAGGAGCAAGGAGGCAGGAAGGAACTGTCAGCATGCTGGCTGCCATGTGCTGGATCCCAAGAGACTCTCATCCGAGCGAGTTCCAGCTGGACTGGGACTCGGGTCTAGGGGAGAAAAAAGAATGTATTTCTTCTCCCTTTCCATGTCTCACTGGCCAAAAGTTTGCCTCTTTGGTTTGTGTTGACTGCCCTGTACTTCCAGTTGACCTCTGTCTGAATAGTTCAAGCATCTCCCAACTCTTCAGCAAGACACTTCGGCGAGGTCTGAGCACCATCATGTTGCTCCTGGGTGAACTCAGACAGAGTTGCAGCAGCCGCTGGGGCCAAAAAAGAGCCAGAAAGCCCCAGTGGGAGGCAAAGCCACCAGGACATTCGGTTGTGCATAAGGGGTGTCAGTTCAGAACATCCTTAGAATTTACTTCGTGATTACTTTATTTTGCCAAGATGTAGCCCATATGTATTTATGTGTCTCCATTATTCTTCATGAGATAGTCATTGGGTAATCCATCAAAATGTACATAGGACATTCAAAAAACCACATACTGTCTGAAATATCCAGAAATATTGCAGAGTGTCACAGAATACTTTTCCTGTCACCCCTAAAAAATGAATTTTCCCTGCTTGATACTCTACAGCCAAAGGTTTTCTGTGCCCTCAGTCAGAAGATGTGAACTTTCAGATAGTGCTAAGGAGGTGGTTCTAGATATTTCTTTAGGGTTAACCATGTAACCAGGCCAAACTTCTAGCACTGGCTGTAAGGCAAAACCGTGATGGTGGCTTTTCCTTTTCCACTCTCAAATATTTGTTTCGAGAACAATTCTCTCACCTTCCCCATCAGTCAGGCTGCTGGACTCCCAAAATTCTCACCCTGATCTGTGAGCAAGCTTGAACTCCATCCAGCCTTGACTTCCCCAGAGAGCAAGTCCATATGTGCAGACAGTAGCACTTTTCCATCCTGTCATTCATTTATTTCATTTATTCACTTATTCATTCATTTATCAAATATATTATCAAGCATCTGCTTTGTACCAGGGACCCTCTTATGCTTTGGAGATACAGTGATGAATGGGCAACTCCTAGCTCTTGTGGTGCCACACTCTAATGGCAGTAGGAGATAATAGGAAGGTTAGCTAATATTTTAAAGTTCAGATTGTGATAAGGGATACAAGAGAAATAAAACAGCGTTATGAAATAGATTCAGTGTTGTACAGCCTAGAAATCTAACCCTGACTTATTTATTTGTGACTGATACTGGTTTTAACGTCTTGCTGTGACTATAAGAGCATTACCAGCTGGGCATCGTGGCTCATGCCTGTAATCTTGGCCCTTTGGGAGGCTGAAGAGGGCCAATCATGAGCCCAGGAGTTCGAAACCAACCTACGCAACATGGAAAAAATCTCACGTCTACTAAAAATAATAAATAAAAAAAATTCATCAGGCATGGTGGCATGCTCCTATAGTCCCAGCTATTTTGGAGACTGATGTAGGAGGATCACCTGAGCTTGGGAAGTTTAGGCTGCAGTAAGCCAAGATCACGCCATTGCACTCCAGCCTGGGTGATAGAAGTGAGACCCTGTGTCAAAAAATAAAATTAAAAAAAAA
>NW_016803937.1:8142652-8169196 GCF_001698545.2 Rhinopithecus bieti
TGTATTATATATAATATATAATATAGCATATATATAATATATAATGTATATATATATAATAATATCACACACCCCAGTGGACTCCTTACACTCTCAAAGGAAAGAGAATAGACAGAAGAAAAGGGAGAAAAATACAACCAGACAAAAGCTTTAGAAATCTTCCTTCTTTTACTGTATCCACACATTACTGGTCAGAACAGGCCAGTTTATGCTATAGTAATAAATACTCTCAAAATCTCAGTAGCCTAACATAACAGAGGTCTCTTGTTCATACAAAGTCTGCTGTGGGTCCAAATAACTCTCTAGAACACCTTCCCTCCAGTGTTTCTCAGCCATGCAAGCTGTACATTTCAACACAAGTTCAGTTCAGGTGCTATGATGGCTTGTCTGTGCATTAGCCTGGAAATGACACACGTCATCTCCAGTCACAGTCCCTGAGCCAGAACCAGTCTTGTAACCCTGCCTACCTGTGCAGGTGCTGAAAAATATGAGGAAGCAACTGAGATGTTTGAGGAACACCACTGCCTTTCCCACACTAGTCACTAAGGGTATCAAGGAAAGAACACTAAAAGCATGGAAGTGTTCATGGGTCCATGAGCTTGGTCTTTGTCTGCCTCACTCTCCTACCAACACCAAGAACAGGGATCCTGGGAGGTTCTTACACAGTTTTACACAGCAGTTAGAATCAGTTGGCAATAATGCCTGGAGACTTTTCTCACTATCTCTGAGATTCTGGCCACCACTCGCCGTCCCATCCGTGGCTATGGTTATAATAATCTCTCCTTAAAGTTGTAATTTCCAAGTGATAGCTTACCCCAAATATCAATGCTTCCCCCAAACAGTCTAAAAGACTTTCATTACAGATTCTGAAAATAGGGCCAAAAACACATTTGGGCCAGGCACGGTGGCTCATGCCTATAATCCCAGCACTTTGGGAGGCTGAGGTGGGCGGATCACTTGAGGTCAGGAGTTCAAGACCAGCCTGGCCAACGTGGTGAAACTCCATCTCTACTAAAAAGCATAAAAATTAGCTAGATGTGGTGGCATGTGCCTGTAGTCCCAGCTACCCAAGAGAAATGCTTGAACCCAGGAGGCAGAGGTTGCAGTGAGCAGAGATCGCACCACTGCACTCTGGCCTGGGCAACAGAGCGAGCCTCCATCTCAAAAATGAATAAATAAATAAACACACACATTTGCAAATAACCTGATTCGATCATTTGGTGACATGGTTACAGACATAAACACTTTGATTTTTAAAAAAATTTGTTCAAAGTCAGAGGAGAGACTGACAGATGCTATTTAATATTCCCCTTGGAAAACAAGAGGTCAAAAGGTTGGCATCTGGTTTCCCACAGATTCTCCGGTGTCACAAACAGGTTCTGCAAACTACAAAAGACCTTCCACAGGTCTTTTGGTCCTGCCCTTGTGGCTAAGGGAAAAGAAAGAAACTCTGTGTGTGTGTGTGTGTGTGCGCGTGCATGTGTGTGTGTGCACGTGTGTTTGAATATGGACAACGCTAGCATCACAATTTCATACTTTTGTCATTTCACCAACAACAAAACTGTGGATGATAAGTCCTAACTGGAAACTTCTGGAAAAGAAAGGGGATAGGGAGAGGTAGAGGGAGAAAGTATGTTCCTTCTCAAGATAGTGCCCACCAGAATTTTAATAGATACCTATTTTTCCATTCTTAGAGATCTCTCATTCACTCATCCATTCAACAAATATTAAGGACCAATCCCTGTAAAAAGCACTGAGGAATCAGTGACCAGTAACATTAACACAGCCCTGGCGCAGTCTGGTATGGGAGACAGATAGTGTACAAATAACCACATAAGCAAATATGTAACCTGCAGTCATGAGCCTATGCTTGTTTGTTCTCAGAGCTGTTTTCTGCTCCTCCCCTGCTCTGCTATTATTTTCTTTGCCTTCTGTCTTTCTGGTAGGTTCAGTCAACAGAAGACACCGGCAGGAGATTGGAGGGGAGGAGGAAGGGAAAAGCCAAGGGATGTTTTCTCCTTCACTACTTCTCCCTCCATCACCCACCAGGGTTTCTCCAGCTCTCGGGTTCTGATGACACCGCCTCTCTCCTTCATCCCCTCCAGTGCCAGGGATGGCAGTGGCTTCCATCAATTGTTTCCCACATGCCCAGCACCTTTATAGCCAATTCCTTCATGGATTTCCTTCCTGGGCAATCACATAACAATAAAACCTGTGTTGAGGGCCAAAGAGGAAAAGTATGTTGTGAAGAGAGGACAATCAAAGATCTGTCATAGTCTTTATGAGTGAAAAAAGCTTCTCTGAGAAAGAAATATTTGAGCTCAGATAGGAGGAATGAATCAAAGTCAAATAGGCAAAGAATGTGGTTAAAAGCTTGCTAGAAGATAGGACAGCACAGGTAAAGGCCCTGAGTCAGAGGAGCTTAGAGCCGAGAAGGAACTGAAGTAAGCATAATGTTACCAGGGTGCAGCTTGCAAGGAGAGAGTGGGTTATAGAATGGAACGGCAGTTAGGAAGAGGCTGGATCATGCAGGTCCTATAGGCCATCTTTAAGACTTTGGTAGCTATCATGAGGATAATGGGTAGCAACTGGACAGCTTTAAACAAAAGAATGGTAAGATAGATATGCATTGTTAAAATGATCACTGTCTAAAGTGCAAAGGCTGTGATAGAAGTGGGTGAGAATGGATGTAAAGAAACCAGACAGGATGTACTGCAGGAACCCAGGCAAAAGCGGACAGCAGCCTGAGCAAAGGATAGTGGTATCAGAAATAGAAAAAGATGGATGGACTCAAGGGATATTTAGGAAATAAATCAGTAAGTCTTGGCAATTGATTAAGTTAAGTAAGAGTGATGGAGAGAGGGATGTCAAGGATGACTCTAGGGTTTGGCTTATCCAGGTAGGTGGATGGATGGTGGTACCATCCACCAAGACAGGAGAAGCTGAAGGAGTAATGGGCTGTGCGTGCATGTATGGAGTGAGGAGGAGATGGATCATAAGTGTAGTTTTCTCATGTTGAATTTAAAGTGACTTAGAGATATCCAAATGCATTTGTCTCTCCTAGGCACCTAGGTAAATGGGGCTAGAGCTCTGTGGCATATTGGACTTTTGTTTCCAATTCTTCACTCACTTGCAATAGAATTTTACACTCACAGTCTTTGCCATGTAACTTTGCAGTGCCTCTTACTAGTGGGAGGAGTGTGTTTCCCCACCTGTTGATTTTAAATTTGGCCCTGAAACTTACTTTGGTCAGTAGAAGATCAGTGGCCAAGATGCAAACAGAGACTTTTAACATGCTTTCATGTTTGGCTTGTCCTCTTGTGATCTTTCATGAGAAGAGCATGCTTTAGCAGGCCACTGCCCCTCCAGCCCATGCCTTAGAATTAAGATGCACTGTTGACCCAAACACAACCTGGAGCTTGGGTCTGGCCTAATCCAGCTGAGCAGTGCCTTGCCTAGCTGATCTGCAGACCTGTGAGCATTGTCATAAACCACTAAGCTTCTGAAGCTATTCGTTCCGCAGCAGAAACCAAGGAATATAGCTCAAAGGAAAGGACCAGACAAGGACATACTTTTGTGAGTCACTGATGTGGAAATGGTAACTACAACTTGTGTCGTAAATGAGACCTTTCAGGGATCAGAGCCATTACACAATTTTAAAACAAATCCACTTTGGATAGGGCTGGGCTAACTTTTCTTTGACCATCACTCTGTCCTCTGAGCCAGGTAGTGCATCTCATCTGAATACCTTTAACCCTCTCTTGCATGGCACTGCAGTCTGGCCTGCTAATCAAAGCCTCAGGCTTCAAACTTGTGTCACTGCCTGCACACCCAAACTCTGTCCTCTACCCATCTTATGGCTTAGACATCTATGGCGCATTCTGATTTGGTATGTCTTTGAGTAGTGATGACTTACGCCTCTTGAACATTTGCTTTTTAAATGTAAATTTCAATGCCCTTGGGCCAAAGCTAGCTAGATATCAGGCTATGTGGAGTTAACATCTTTGCCAAAGAAAGCCTCTGTCTACATCACAAGGGTGACTGCCTGCAGCCATCAATGTAGAACGTCATTCGACTCTCTCGAAATGCCAGTGAGAGGACTTGAAACAAGATCTCTTTTTTTTTAGTATTTTTATTTTTATAAGTTCTGGGTTACATGTGCAGGATGTGCAGGTTTCTTACATAGGTAAATGTATGCCATGGTGGTTTGCTGCACCTATCAATCCATCACGTAGGTATTAAGCCCAGCATGCATTAGCTATTTTTCCTAATGCTCTCCTTCACCCAACACCACCCCAACAGGCCCCAGTGTGTGTTGTTCCCCTCCCCAAACAGGAACCTTTCGAAGACTCCATTTAGATTTCTTGATAGGAAGAAGAAAAGGTGGAAATCTATATTATGTATGTTGATTCCTGGTTCCTCCAATTAAGGAATCCACATGGTCGCTCCAGTTTAGAGTTATCTCCGATTCTCATCCTTTCTTCCTGTCTCCTCATTATTTTTTCTTTCTCTCTTTTTCATTTCTCTCTCTCCACTCAGGCTGCATTCATTAAGCTCTCTTTGCTTAGGTTTGAATAAAATGAGCACATTGAAATATTTAGGTGATTTCCTTTCCCCTTTCCCTGTGCTAATTCCTTAGCCAATTCACTACCATAATAGAAGTTTATTTTCATTTTTCCCATTTCTCTGTTCTGTGTGTTTGAAGAATTCTCTCGCATATTCATTACATCTGGTAATGTAACTCTCTCTATTCCGTAAATGATTCCCTTCATCTTTCAGGGGATATCGAATGAATTTTTTTTCCTTCCCTGTTTGAAATCAATCTGCAGTGATATTTGAGTTCTATGTGGATCTAATGGAAAAGATGAGGAAAAAGCCCATAGCATCCACATCCCTTACGGTTACCATTCAGACCTCTTCACTAAGTGTTTTAAAGAGTACACAGGCAGGAGTTAGAAGGCCTGAATTCCAGCTCCAGCTCTTACACTGGGTAGCTGCGTCACCCTAGATTATATTCTCCTTATCTTTTTTGTTTTATTTTGTTTGGAGATGGGGATCTCACCCTGTAACTCAGCTGGAGGGCAGTGGTGTGATCATAGCTCGCTGCAGCCTCCAATTCCTGGGCTCAAGTGATCCTCCCGCCTCAGTCTCCCAAGTAGCTAGGACTACAGGCACAATTTTTAAATTTTTTGTGGAGATGGGTGTCTTTCTATGTTGCCTAGGCTGGTCTTGAACTCCTGGTCTCTAACAATCCTCTCACCTCAGGCCCTGGAGTTGCTGGGATTTACAGATGTGAGCCACCATGCCTGCCCCTTCTTCCCTGGCTTTAAAATGGTGATAATATTATGCTAATTACCTTACCTGACTATTGACCTAATTAATCTGAGTAAGAAATATTTTAAATATGATTAAATATTGAAAGCTGTAGCAGTTAGGAATATATTTGGTAGTAGAAACAAACTAATCAACTCACAGTAACTTTAACAGTTGGGGTTATTTTTCTCTTAGAACAAGAATAAAGTAAGTGATTACTTTGGTGGGTTCAGTGGATCAACAGTCTTTGTCTTCATCAGGAGAGCAAAAATTGCCCCAGAACATACTCCTAACAGATTTGCACTTGTTTTTCATGGCTAGAAGTGACTCATAGGGCCACACTTAGCTCAAGAGAGACTGGAAAAGTGAGTATTTGGAGGTCAGTGGGTGGTAAAAAGAAGGGTGTTGAAAATATTTTGGGGATAATCATTTAGAATTATCTGCCTTGGGAAGTGTTGAATTAAAATCATATTAATTAATACACCTACAACCTTCCTTTGGAGGGAGATGCAGTGTTTCTAGAGGCCTCAAACTTCATTTCCTCAGAGAAAGCAGAAGCCCAAGAGGAGAGCCAAGTGCCTGCTGTGCCTTTTCCTTGGGGCTGTATCTTCCCTAGCTCTAGATTGCTGGTCCAAGGGAATCAGGTCACTCAGTTGACGCCATCAATGGAAATTCTCAACACAGAATGCTCCTCTTCCACTGGGAGATGTTTCAACCTGCCAATAAAAGTGCAGACTCTCGAGTCATGGGGCACAGGTGGAATTCTGACTCTTCTCTTTTCTAACTGTTGATCTCGGACAAGTTTATGGTTAAAACATTCACATTGCTAATTTGAAAATGAGAATAACAATGCTACTTATCTCTTTTCTATGGCAGGGAGGATTAAATGGAAAGCGGTAAATAGAGCGGCTACCATATGTAACCACTCAGTAAATGGTAGCTGCTATTATTAACATTAGTAGTTGCTATGGACTGAATCTCTGTGGCCCACCAAAATTGATACGTTGAAACTTAATCCCCAATGTGATGGTATTTAGAGGTAGGGCTTTTGCAAGTGATTAGGTCATGAAGGTGAGGCCCTCATAAATGGGGTAAGCACAGTTTATAAAAACAGACTTGCCGGGCACGGTGGCTCACGCCTGTAATTCCAGCACTTTGGGAGGCCGAGGCAGGCAGATCACGAGGTCAGGAGATGGAGACCATCCTGGCTAACACGGTGAAACACCATCTCTACTAAAACTACAAAAAATTAGCCCGGCATGGTGACGGGCGCCTGTAGTTCCAGCTACTCGGGAGGCTGAGGCAGGAAAATGGCGTGAACCCGGGAGGCGGAGCTTGCAGTGAGCTGAGATGGCGCCACTGCACTCCAGCCTGGCGACAGAGTGAGGCTCTGTCTCAAGAAAAAAAAAAAAAGGAGACTCTCGAGAGACCCCTTGCCCTTCAACCCTGTGAGAACACAGTGAGAAGATAGCTGTCTGTGAACCCGAAAGCAGGCCCTCACCATACACAGAATCTGCAGGCACCTCAATCTTGGACCTCTCAGCCTCCAGAACCGTGAAAAATAAATGTTTGTTGTTAAAGCAACCCCGTCCAGGATATTTTTGTTATAACAGTCCAAACAGACTAGCGCAGTAACCATAAACAGTAGCACTTTTTAAATGTACAGATTTTCCAACGCTATGTCAACATTACTCCAAAAGGTTAGTTAACAACAAAAATTATATGAATAATGATTTCTTTCTATTTGCATCTAAAATTAAACCACATGAGCTTATTGGAATTCATCCTAGAATCTCTGTAATTGTTAGTATTTGAATGACAAGCGCTCCCATACATTTACTAAAGTTTGTAAAGAAAACTCTGCCATTCCGGAGTATCATGCTCTGTCCCCATGACGTATCTAGCAAGTTCATTACTTGTCTGTAGTAGTCTCTTGCCAAATTCAATCTGCAAAGACAAAAGCATCATAGCCATTTCTTTTAATCTTGTTTGTAATATTGCTCATTAAATAGAAGATATATTATGCCAGATCTTGCTCATTTCAAAGCAAATTATAGAAGGTGACTAAATTGTGCACCAAGAGAAAGAGTCCAGTGTTTTACCAGCAAGGCCACAAAATCAACATTTGCTTTTTGACAAGCCAAGAGGTCCAAAAGAATCTTGATTCTGACTCTTCTGAACCTTAATGCTATCTGTCATATACCACAATGTTCATCAATTATTTCTTTGTGAAAGAATGACTAATTATTACGCCTATATGGGGATCATTTGCATATTCAAGCTCAAGTGTTTTATGGAAAAAAGAATGTCGACTTGTTGTGAGGGCAAACTCCTTCCCTCCAAATTAAAATACTTCTTTTTACACACGGTTACATTAGGCTTGCTATTGAAACCCAGGGAGAGAGAAAATATAATTCAGGAACTGAGTCCAAATCTATTTTCCCATTTCCAAGAAAAGGAAAACAGTGAATTTTCATGTATTTTAGACTGAATTTTGAAAATGTGCCATTCTGCTGCCATTGTTCATAGGGGAAAATGATCCGGATACAATTGGCCTAATCAACTCTTAATCTGAGAACATAAGTGGATGATTACACCTAGTGTTATCCACACAAGCAGCTGCTGACATCAGGGTCCTTTTGAAAACGCTGCACCTGAGATTGATGCCAGGTAGGTCGCACTGGGGATTTCAGACTCCAGAATTGAAAAGAAGCTGAGCATCTGGTGGATCCATCCGCTGAGCCAAAAGGCTGCTCTCTACAGATGAATGAGTGTTAAGACAGCTGTCCTTCCTAGACCATGAGCAGCTGCTGGCCAGGGTTGCTGCCTGCCAAAAGGGTGGAGTTGGGAGAAACCAGGAGTCAACCACAGCTACCACAGTCTAATGAGTTAGTTTGACATCAGGGACATATTAGGAGGACTTGCTGCTGCCACAAGCTTGCACACGACTCTTCTCAACTGCAGGAGAAAACCAATATGATGCCAGGCTAGAAGCAGCAGCATCACCATCAGCCTGGTCACATTCTACTTATAGCCCACTCCCTCTGATAGCATAAAGCTAGACCTGCCCTGGGCTGCTGGTAGGATAAAGCTAGACCTGCCCTGCACTGCAAACAAAGTCTTCCTGAAACCCATACATGGCATGCAGAGGAGAAATATGGAACATCTAAGCGAATATAGAGGAGAGGGCATTTCTGAAAGACACTCATGAGTCAGGCCCACAGGCTTAAAATACAGTGATACTTGCACTGGTTTCTTACGGCTGTTGTGACTTAGAACAACAGACATTTTTTCTCCCATGGTTCTGGAGGCTGAAAGTCTGAAATCAATGTGTTTTCAGGGCCATGCTCTCTCTGAAGTCTGTAAGGAAGAATCTTTCTTTGCCTCTTCCAGCTTCTGATGGTTTCTGACATCCCTTGGTTTGTGGGAGCCTAAATTCAGTATCTGCCTCTTTCTTCATTCATATGGCCCCTTCCCTGGGTCTCTGTGTGTTTCTCATAGTCTTCTTATGATGTCACCAGTTATTGGAGGGTGGACCTACCCTACTCCAGTATGACCTCATCTTAATTTGATTAGGTCTGCAAAGTCTGTATCTCCAAATAAGATCACATTTACTGGCACGGGGAGTTAGAACTTTAACATATCTTTTTAGTGAACTCAATTCACACCACAACACGGGCACATGAAGAGGGAATAGGAAGTGTCTAGATGAATGTGGGGGAGAGGCATTTTCCTTCTCTATATTGACTTAGACAGAAAGAATGTCATGATTCAAGCCGAAGGGCTTGAAACGCCGCGGTGCTTCTGTAGAAAAACAGCAGTGCCTCACTCCTCACTCCCGCAGGATGCTTTATTTCCCCTGTGGTAAGACCAGAAACACTTAATGATTATTTGCTCCTTGTATGGGTAGAAGGGTCTCTTGTGTAAGTATAACACATCAGCCCATCCCTAAAATTTGCAGGGCTCAGGATAAGAACACAAATGGAGACCCAAGTAGCATATGTCCAGTTATTTCAAAGTTATATTTCATGCTACAAATTATTAAGCCAAATATGCTCTGTTCTCCTATTTTGACAAATACACCTTCATTGCTACAAACTTTTTATAGGAATTGGAAAGCTGTGGTTTTTATTTAACTGAAAGTTGGCAAATATCAGATGGTCTGTCTGGGTATTCTGTCGAAAGGCTGGTGATGCTAGGATGAGTAATAAAGACATACAAAGTTCATAAATTATTATATAATTATTTCACAGAATTTACTGTCTTGTCTTTATTTCAGAAAATGTACTAATTATGTTGTTGTTGCCAGGGGCAATGGCTCACGCCTGTAATCCCAGGACTTTGGGAGGCCGAGACGGGTGCATCACCTGAGGTCAGGAGTTCGAGACCAGCCTGGCCAGCATGGTGAAACCCCCTCTCTACTGAAAATACAAAAAATTTGGCGGGGCTGATGGCACATGCTTGTAGTTCCAGCTACTTGGCAGGATGCGGCAAGAGAATCGCTTGAACCTGGGAGGCAGAGGTTGCAGTGAGTTGAAACTGCGCCATTGCACTCCAGCCTGGGAGTCAAAAGCAAAACTCCATCTAAAAAAAAAAAAAAAATTGTTATCAAGCTTTTCATATAATTCATATTTTATAGGTAGTATTGCCAAAGTAGACCAAATTGTTTGAATTACTCTTGTTCTTAGGTAGTTTTTAGAAACTTTAATCTTGAGAAATTTTGCTTTGCCTAGGCAAAAGTAACTGGCATTTTCATCAAAATGCTTAAAGCAATACTTAGATTCAGATATGAACCATGAGTTTTATAGATCATGTTCAAACATTATAATTCATTTATATGTGAAAACTTACCATTATCACAGAAAGAGCTATAATACATTTAATTTCATCATAAAAAATGCTGTCACTTATATCACAGTTTTGACATTATATAAAAGAGTATAAAAGCCATTTTACCTTTTTTAAGTTCTTATTTCAATTATTTCAATACTGGGATAATTACTAAAAAACTAAAAATAGTAGCATGTTATAAGATTTGTTTAAATCTCTCTCTAATCAGGACTATATCTTAATCTACACAAGCTAGAAAATAGTCTTCTTAAAATTAGTTTCAGGATTATTTGCACACATTATTTGTTGCTCCTTAGAGTCATTTTGTTTCCAACTTCTAATTTTCTTATATTATTGATATGTCATTTTTGNTAGTAGCATGTTATAAGATTTGTTTAAATCTCTCTCTAATCAGGACTATATCTTAATCTACACAAGCTAGAAAATAGTCTTCTTAAAAATTAGTTTCAGGATTATTTGCACACATTATTTGTTGCTCCTTAGAGTCATTTTTGTTTCCAACTTCTAATTTTCTTATATTTTATTGATATGTCATTTTTGTTGTGTAACTCACATGTAGTTTTTATTACTTATAAAAATATATTTTATAATTAAAATACTATATGTTATATACATATAATATGCATGTGTGTTAAATCTTTTAAAAGTAAAACAAGACTAAATTTGTTTAGGGGTTTGTAAACTTTTCTAGCATTATTAATGCATCCATCCATTTATACCAAATAACTGTGCACAAATTATACCAATTATAAAATTTATACTAATTATAAATTACTTTGATTTTCTGTGACGACTACAATTTTCTTTTCGAGCATCTTTTGCACCACTCTCTTGGTGCAACTTGTATTTCTTTATGTGTCCAAGAGATGCTGTAAGATTTAATCAAAACATTTCATATTTTAAATGAACCAGAAAATATTACATATAATCTATATACTATTCCCAATAATGTCATGGATAAGGGCACAGTAAAGGCCATGCCTCCTAGTAACGAGCACAAAAGAATTACACAAAAGAGTGCCAAGTACAAAGATAGAGCTGGAGCAAATTCTTGGCTTGTGCACCTTTACCTTTATCAGCCATGTTAGCACCATTTTCGGAGGCTTGTCATTGATAACTTTTATTTTGAAAGAGAGATCTGTTAAAGAACACAAAATTATAGCCAGATAGGAGAAATAAGTTCTAGTGTTCTATAGTACTGCAGGATGATTATAGTTAAAAATTATAGTTTCAAATAACTAAAAGGAAAACATTGAACATTCCCAACATAAAGAAATGACAGATGTTTGGGATGATGACTATGCTAATTACCCTGTTCTGATCACTCTGCATTACATGTATTGAAGCATCACTACATACCCCAGGAATATGTACAATTATTATTTGTCCATTAAAAATATAAAACAACATTTAAAAAACAAAGAAAAGCTGTTTTTAATATTTGTGTTTTATTGATTTTATTACTGTTTGTATAAAATTAAAACTTAAGAATTCTAGCTTTCAATGTCCTTTTGTTTGCTAATGTAAAGAGGTGATATCAAATTTCTGGCATTAGATAGATATATAATATATATTATGCATATTATATATAATATAATGTGTATAATATATGTACTGTATATTATATATTTTATATGTGTGTGTATTTATACACTTATTGAATTATTATATATTACAAAATGTTCTTCAGTTACCATGTGCACTGTAGCACAGTGTTAATTAATGGATTCTGCCTGAATCACAAATTAGAACATGAAGAGAAATAAGAAAATGGATGCTGAACACTACTGTGAAAAGATACTTTGTTAGACAAAAATCTGGAGCACTCATAATATCACAGAGGGAAGATTGGGTAAATTAACTAAATTGCCTTTTCTCTTATCAAGTGGTCCTGCCACCCAAATCCTCCTCAAACTCCAAATTAGTGTCTGTTTCCAAAGTTGGCAGTGACTAAACCCACATATCTTCAAGTAACTATTCCTTCAAGGATATAGGGTATATAATTTGGCATCTCAGAGACTTGATGATGTGGGTCCTCTAACATACAGAGCCCAAGGCAGAAGCCCCTCCTACCCAGAGCTTAGGGCAATGCTGCAAAAAGTCAGTTCCCTGGGACTGGGACTTTTTTCAGTATAGCTCATAGCTCACTGACTCAGTATCATAGGAACTTAATGGAAAAAAGTGGCCATTTTAAACATATTCATGAAATAGGACCTCTCCACAGCATGTGAGTATGCCTATACATAACTATACTGGTAAAGTGAGTTCTAAAAGTTCATGTGTATACTTATTAAAATCACTTTGTGATGATGATGGTGATATAAATAATAATTTTTAAAAAGACAAGGGGAAGAACGGCAGCTACTGCTTTTCAGATAATTTCTACATACCAAATATTGTACTATATACTTTCTGCAAATTATCTCATTTACATTTATTATCATTATTGTACAGCTGAAGAAACGGAGAACCAGAGAAGTTGCGTGACTTATACAAAGTCACATAGCTGATAAGTATTAGGAGCAGATTTGGATCACAGGTTAGTCGGACTATATAAAGTTCATGTTCTTAACCATTGTATTCTTGCACAGTATTTAATTTGACAGAGCAAGACAACATGAATCATGACTCTATTTTCCTCTATATTTTAATTATTAAAATGAAAACCATTTACAAGTAATAAAAGACAACATTCTCATGTTAAAAGATTCAAGAAACACAAAACTATAGAAGTCAAAAAAAAAACAAAAAAACAAAAAACTAAGGTCTTCTTTTACCTTTCACTAGAATTCTTTTCTTTTTTCCAGGTAACCACTGGATGTAGCTCAGCATATACAGACGTATGTATAGCTTCCTTTACATAAATTAAGCAAAAAAATTATGTATTATTCTGTGACTTGCTTTTTTTTAAATGTAGTAATGTGCCATGAGATACTTTTACATTTGAATCTCTACATGTATTTCATTGGTTTCAGTGGCCCAGGATTTTAACTATTCCTATAGTTCTGGAATTTAGACCATTTCTGCTTTTTGCTTTTAAAAAGTGCTGCACCAAATAGCCTTACATACATGCCTTGGTGTGTACATTGCCTTTGAATAGGATTTGAATTGCTAGGTTACAAAGTATACTCTTTTTCAACATTTTGGTAGAAATTTTGTTTGCATCTGCCAAATTGTCTTCTAATACTACTTATTTATACTCGCACCAAGAGCATACATAACTTTTTCTGCCATGGGAGATAATTTTATTTAAGGGGGTGTATTTGGAACTCCGTAGCTAAACCACCACTAACTGTATCCAAATGGTGACCAAAGTTTATACAAATCTGTTTAAAACATCCAGCAATGAGTGGATAAACGAACAATAAACCATTTTTCCGTAAGCAGAGGTACACCTCTCTCTGCATAAATCTTTTCTACAACGTACTGTCTGCAACTTTTTCTTCCTCATGAGAAACAAAACCGTGAATCAATTGCACATTCAATGTAAATTGGGTTTTTTCAGGTTTTGGGGTGATGACGATAAAACCTGCATTAGTACTGTGCTTTTAATTTTCAAGCTACTTTTATAAATCTCATTTCCTCCATGAAGTCATAGGATATTTAAATATAAAAAAAAATCTGATAAAGTTTTATTGGATTTGGTTGTGTATAAAGGTAGATACTGAACTTTGTCCAGGTTGGAATGTGACCTCAAGAGCAGGGACTCTTGTGTTTTGCTCATCATAGTCTGCTCATGTCTTTGCACTGTGTTTGACATTTAGGTGACAAGTAAATGAAGTAAAATAGCCTGGTTCAAGCTTTCCCTTGGTAGAATAGGAAACAGTGCTAGAGAGTCTGAGTTTCTTAAGCAAGGACATGAAGTTTATTAATGGCGTAATCGGAGTCTTGGCAGCCACGGTTTGCTGTGCTTTGCTGTGGCACACAGCTTTGGTCGCATGTGGCTCTTCACTCACAGCTGAAACGTGCCTTGATCAATTGGTTCTTAAAAGTGAGTGCTCCTCTGAGTATACTTTTTACTGTGTGCTGAATGCAAAGTAGCTATTTGGTCCAATTTTCCCCCCTAATTTACAATCATCTCCCCCACCAAAAACCACCGCCACTGTTTCATCTAGTAAGATAAGTAGAGAAAGTACACACTCTGTCTGTCTAGGCATCCAACTGGATTTCCCTGTAGTCTCATTTGGCACACTTCATTGTTTTACAGCTTCTCTCCTCTCCTTTACCACAGTGCTTTCTATTTTCTTTCTGGCATTTCATGCAGATTAGAAAAGACTACATACACAGACCTGAAATTTCTTATTTATTTAGCCAAGGAGTCTGACATTAAGGGAAGCCAGGCAGCAGTATGGAGCAGAATCAGATACAGCCTGTCTAGGAGAGCTTCTCTCTGCAGCTTGGACTCACAGATGGTGCAGAGCTGCTGGTGACACTCTCTGACCTGGTTAGTAATCCTGAGCAGAAAACACCTTGAATATTTGCTTTCTTACTGCCTTTTAAACTTGGGACTTCCATTGCCCAGTCCACAATCCTGGCATTCTTGTTTAAAAGGTTCAGACTGAGCTGGTTCTGGAGCCAAATGCATCATCATATAGGCCACACCCTTCTCTGAGGAAGGAAAGCAGCATCTGTGCTTGACAGCCCTAGCACTGTGTCTCTGACCCTGTCTTCCGGTGATCTAGAGGGCTTAATCTTTTTTTTTTTTTTTTTTTTCCCCGAGAAGGAATCTCGCTCTGTCGCCAGGCTGGAGTGCAGTGGTGGTATCTCAGCTCACTGCAACCTCCACCTCCCAGGTTCAAGTGATTCTCCTACCTCAGCCTCCCAAGTAGGTGGGACTACAGGCACATGCCACCACACTCAGCTAATTTTTGTATTTTTAGTAGAAACAGGGTTTCACTGTGTTGGCCAGGATGGTCTTGATCTCCTGACCTCATGATCCGCCCTCCTCTGCCTCCCAAAGTACTGGGATTAAAGGCGTGAGCCACCATGCCCAGCCAAGGGCTTAATCTTTATAACTCCCAAGTGCTAAAGCAGAGGGCCAGGCTCAGTGACACCTACAATTATGATAAAGACATGGCCTCTGGCCTAGAAAGGAACATTTTGGTAGGTAGAGTAGGTCATGTCTTCAAATAATAGGACAAACCAGTACGTGATCAACATCTTAAGAGAGAAGTTCTAAGCATTCTAAGAAAAATAATTAATTCTATCCAAGGTGGCTGAGGAAAAGACAAGCCCAGAAGCCAGAGAAAGTATTTGTTAGCCCATTACCACATGCCCACACCCAAACAACCAACATGGTCTACTCACACCATCTCTTTCATGGGAATAGTGCTTTCTACTGACTGCTAGCTAAGCTCAAAGGGATGCTCCAAGTTAAAAAGAACAAGTTCTTCCAAGGGAACATGTTATAAACTCATTCACAGTTCAATCACAGGAAGACCCCAGCACTCTGACTAGTATTATCTCCAGGAGTTAAGAAAAGATGCCAGCAATTCAAGCCAATTCAAGTTACTTATTATAGGTTGAGCATTTATTTAGCAAAACCATGGTTTCTCTAAAATGGCACTGTCCCTGTCATGGATTTGAGAGTGATTTGTTATATAGTTGGGTTGCTGTGGCTTTAACATGGCCCTAAACATATCTAGTAATTTTGTAGTTAAAATATATATAAGGTAGAATAAATAAAATATGCATATATTTAAACATATATAGGTTTACATTACATATTTTTACATATACATATATATACATATCATATATACACACACATATATAGATAGATATAATAGGTTAAAATACCATAGAGAAGCAAAGAGGAACTAATGGTGTTCATGAATTATCTATTTATAAAATACCTCAAGGGCTGGGTGTGGTGGCTTACACCTGTAATCCCAGTACTTTGGGAGGCTGAGGCAGGTGGATCATGATGTCAGGAGTTCGAGACCAGCCTGGCCAGCATGGTGAAACCCTGTCTCTATTAAAAATACAAAAATTAGCCAGGCAAGGTGGTGCATGCTTGTAATATCAATTACTTGGGAGACTGAGGTAGGAGAATTGCTTGACCCTGGGCGGCGGAGGTTGCAGTGAGCCGAGATCGCACCACTGCACTCCAGCCTGGGCGACAGAGCTGTCTGAATAAATAAATGAATGAATGAATGAATAAATAAATAAATAAAATACACTTCCAGTAAATTATTGGTAAGACTGATTGTTTATGGCAGTTCTTAGGTAGTTGTGTATGTGACTCCCAAGAAGTAATATAGAAGTCGAGGACAGTAATGATATGAAAAAGGTGGCATTTCAAATCAACTGTGACAGGTATTAAAACAGGGGGTATATATTTGAAAAAAATTAGATTCCCACCTGTTACCACATATAGAAATAAATTGTATATGTATTAAGTGTCTAAGGAATAGACCAACTTAACATGTAGGTTTGTTTCTGTACCGAACATAGAAATCTATACCCAACAACTGCAGAATGTACATGAAACATTCACCAAGATGAAACATTGTATGCAAGGCTATAAAATAAGGCTCAATTGATTTCACCTTAAGAAGCTACAAAAAGAAGAGAAAGTCAAATCTAAAATAAGTAAAAGACGATAATAAAGATAAATAAAAGCTAAGGAAATAGAAAACAAACAACATGAAAAGTTACCAAAACAAGAAGTTCACTTTTAGAGAATATTAATAAAATTGATAAACCTTTAGCAAAACTGGATCAAGATGAAAAGAGATAAAACACAAATTACCAATTTTAGGAATAAAGAGGGAATGTTATGACACAGCTTGCCAACACTGAAGAGATAAAAAGAGGATGTTAAGAACAACATAATACCAACTATTGAATAACACATGAACTGGAGAAATATGTTTTAAAAACACAACTTATGAAAATGTGCTGAAGAAATAGAACATTTGAATAACATTAGATTTATTTTTAAAATCATGTGTAATTAGAACATTCTCACAAAGAAAACTCTAGGATTAAATGGCTTCATTCACTGAAAAGTAAAAACTCCCTGAGAAAACTTAAAGAAGCCTTAAACAAGTGTGTGAATATAACATATTCATAGACTCAGAGGCTCAATATCGTTAAGATATCAATACTTCTCAAAGTTTGAATTTATTTATAAATTTAATGCCTTCCAAATCAAAATACTACCAGTTTCTTTTAATAGAAAATGACAAGCTAATTTTAAGATTTATAGAGAAATACAAAGGACTTTGAGTAGCCAAGATAATATTGAAAAATAATAAAGTTGGAAAACTTTTACAACATGATTTCAAGACTTGCTATAAAGCTACAGTGATCAAAAACTTGGTTTGCTGGCTAGATATATAGGTTAATAGAACAAAATCAATACCTGAACATATTGATCAGCTCACTGATTTAAAACAAAAAAATATAAGGGGGAGTGACTGCTTAATGGACATGAGGTCTCCTTTGGGAGCAATGAAAGATTTATGGAGTACATATAGGTGATGGTTGTACAACAACAGGAAGGCACTGACTGTCACTGGACTGTATGTTTTTAAATGGTTAATTTTATGTTATGTGAATTTTACCCTAACAAAGACAGAAGGGTATCAAGCAATTCATGGGGGTGAAGAAGAGCATTGTCAACAAAATGGCACTAGGATCAACAGAACAGGATATCCATTCTAAATTTAAAAAGAATAAAAGAACTTTGAAACTTTACCCAATGGCATTCAAAAAAATCAATTCAAAATGAGTCATAAAGCCATATGTATGATCTAGAATTTGGATGTGTTAAAGGAAAACAGAAAAAAATGTCTACATGAATGTAGGGTAGACAAAAATTGTTTTAGACAGGACACAAAATTACTAACCATGTTTTGAAATAGAAAATTATATTTTATCAAAATGTAAAACTTCTTGTTCCTCAAAAGTTACCATTAAGAAAATGAAGAGACAAATCACAGACTAAGATTTTCTTAAATGGTCTATTTGGCAAATGATTTATATCTGGAATATAAAAGAACTACAAATTAATAAAATTAATCATAAAATAATACAATAAAATAAAAACATTTAAAGTAGATAAAACTCTTGAACAAGGACTTCACAAAAGAAGATATATGGATAACCAACAGCACTTAAAAATGTTCAATGTCCCTGTATTCCTGTGGATAATAATGTAAACTTAATCATGAGGGGGAAAAAAACAGACCTACTTAAATTAAGGGACATTCTATAAAATAATTAACGGTAATCTTCAAAAATGTCAAGGTCATGAAAGTCAAGGAAAGACTGAAGGAAGGTAAACAGATATCACAACTAATTATGACATGTAACACTGAACTGGCTCCTTTTGCCATAAAGAGCATTGAGACAATCATTGAAATGTGAACGGGGTCTTAGATTAGAT
Organism: Rhinopithecus bieti; assembly: GCF_001698545.2. Classification (NCBI taxonomy): domain Eukaryota; kingdom Metazoa; phylum Chordata; class Mammalia; order Primates; family Cercopithecidae; genus Rhinopithecus; species Rhinopithecus bieti. The sequence goes on from NW_016803937.1 coordinate 8,161,212, forward strand.
GGTGTGATGGTCAGTTTTACGTGTCAACTAGAATGGGCCACAGGATGCCCAGATATCCTGTAAAATGTTATTTAAGGGTGTTTCTGGAAGAGATTAGCAATTGAATAGATGGACCAAGTAAAGCACATGGCCCTCCCCAATATGGGTGGGTACCATCCAGTTTGCTGAGGGCCTGAATGAAACAAAACGTGAAGGAAGGTCAAATTCTTTTTTATTTGACTGCTTGAGCTGGGATGTTGATTTTCTCCTACCCCTGATGCTCCTGGTTCTCAGGCCTTCAGACTCAGACTAGAATCCACATTATCAACCCTCTGGTTCTCAGGTCTTCAAACTATACCAACTTGTGGACAGAAGACTGTGGGACTTAGCCTTCAAAGTCATGGGAGTGCATACTTTATAATAAATCCCTTTACGTACATGCACATATCCTATTTGTTCTGTTTCCCTGACCTAACCAATATATACGGTCTTGATGCACTGATGTTGATTACCTGATTTTGATGATTTTATTGCATAACATCCTTGTATGTTGGAAATTCATACTAAAGTATTCAGAGTTATGGAGGATTGGGTCAGTAGTTAACTTTCAAGTGGTTAGTAAAATAAGTTCTTTGTTTTGTGCTTGCAGCTTCTCTGTAGGTTTGCGGTTGTTTCAAAAAATATTTTAAAAGACAACTATGTAAAAGTATAGGATATAAAGTATGTTCCAAATGTGAAAATATAAAACAAAATTATGTATTGTTTTATGTAGATAAAGGAAAAAGAAATAGGTCTGTAGAGCTTTAGATGAGGAGTGGTTACATTTGGGAAAGATAGTTGATTGGGGCAATTAGGAAAGATTCTAGTTTGTGATTCCAAATCTTTCTATGTTGTTTGACATATTTATACAATGATAATATAGTCATATATTGCTTATATGAAATGAAAAAGAGGAGATAAAACCACCACTGCTTTCTGATTATGTGATTTTAATATTTGGGGAGTTTAAAAATAAACTAGAAAACTACTACAAGCAGTAAGAGAATTCAATAAGGTAGCAGATTATAAAATTCATACACAGAAATCAATAGATTTCATGTATACCATGAAATCAGAAAATGTACAAGTTGGGAAATGTCATAGAAGACAAAATCTCATTCTAATTGCAATAAAATGATATAATGCTTAGGAGTGAAAATAACAAGAACTATGTAAGTCCTATGTGAGGCAAGCATTTCAGAAGTTTCAGAAGGTCAGGAGACTTAAGCAAATAAAAAGGTATTCTTGAATGAAAGACTCATCACAGAAATGTTACTTTTCCCTAAATTAATTTAGAAATGTAATACCAAAAGTACAAACAGGATACTTTTAAATAACTTAAAAAAGGTGATTCTAAAACTCTGAAAAAGAAGAGCATTGGAAAGGGCCTAGCACTACCAGATGTTAAAATCGATGATAAATTCTCCATAATGAAAACAGTGTGTTATAGGTGCAAGATTAAGCAGAGTAAGCAATGCACAAAAGAAATACTCAGAGACGGACCTAAATTAAGGTGGCGTCTGAAATGCTACCTGACAAGGCTGACAAGCTGGACTTTTCAATAAACGATGATGGAAAAATTAGCCACATTAGGAAAGAAATAATGTTGATCCAAATCTTACATTCTATAATATGAAAAATTTTAGAGCAGTCAAATAATTGAATGTCTTCTTTGAAAACTAAAGATACTAGAAGAAAACTTAGCAAAATCTTTTATAACCTTGGAGTACGGTCTATGACTCAAAATCTAAACTCTATGAAAGAAAAAAACAGATAAATATATATGTTCACACCCATAAAAATAAAATCTTGCTCTTGGTAAAACAAAAACAAAAACGTAAGCAGAGTCAAAATATAGGTGAATAACTGGGAAAAATAATTACAATTTATATTAGAAACATAGTACTAACTTCCCTAATATACAGAGAGCTCCCAGAAAATGATAAAACTAAAATCCATAATTTAACACTAAAAGGAGAAAAAAGATGAATAAACTTTTTAGGGGAAAAATATACAAATGATATTTAAATGAAAAAATACTACGCTTTATTCATAATAATAGAAATACAAACTAAAACACTACTTTCCTCTGATTATATTGGCAAAAAGCTCAATCATTTTACAGTACATTTTGCTGATGATGCTGTGGAGAAATAGCATTTTCATTCCATACTCAGTAGGAGCACAAACTGGCTGTGTGGAGGCAATGTGGCAGTAACTACGAAAACTGCAAATATATTTACCATTTGATTCAGCAACTGTGTTTCTGAGAATTTATCTTAATATACAGTCCACATACATAGACATAATGTCAATGTTATTCACTACAACATTATTTATAATAGCAAAACATTTGTCTTATGTTATCAGTAGTCATCTTACAAAAAATATTATAAACCTGAAAAGTCATCAGTCAGGGTTGGTAAAGTATCTCATGTTACATTCTTACAATGGAATACTTACATTATTAAAAAAAAAGGGGGGGGGAGGGAGGGTGACAGAAAGCTATTGATATATAAGATACATTTTTTTAAAAGCAAGGCCTATAACGGTGAATATGGTGTATTCTTTCCAAGAAAAGGAAAAAAATAAAGAATAGATATTTTTACTTGCTTACATTGCTGTAAAGATATTCTGGAAGAAGATACAATAAACCATTGAAAGGATCATTAGGTTTAGATGGAGATGGGGTGGGAGAAACTTTTCTCTATATAACTGATCTTTTAAACTCCATGAGATATGGGGTAAACCGACAAGAAATTGGCAATATTTAACTATTTCTGACCTACAAAAATGTCTATTTTTAATAGTTACTATTACAGTAGTCCCTCACCTCCAGCTCACTTATCTGCGGTTTTGCTTTCTGTGATTTCAGTTATCTGTGGTCAACCTCAGTCCAAAAATATTAAATGGAAAATTCCAGAAATAAATAATTCATAAGTTTTAAATTGTACACCATTCTGAGCAGTTTGATGAAATCTCACACCATCCCACTCCAGCCTAGCTGGGATGTGAATCTTCTCTTTGTCCAGTTTATCTGTGCTGTAGATGCTCCCACCCATTAATTACATAGAAACCATTTCAGTTATCAGATATGCTGTCCCAGTACTGCAGTTCTTATGTTCAAATAAACCTATTTTACTTAATAATGGCAATGGTAGTGGTGCTGGCATATTGTTATAATTGTCCTATTTTATCATTAGTTATTATTGTTAATCTCTTATTGTGCCTAATTTTTTAAAATTTTATTTAAGTTCTGGGATACATGGATGTGCCCATTTGTTACACAGGTAAACGTGTGCCATGGTGGTTTGCCGCACCTATCAACCCATCACCGAGGTATTAAGCCCCACATGCATTAGCTATTTATCCTGATGCTCTCCTTCCCTGCCTCTCTCACCCCCTGACAGAGCCCAAGTGTGTGTTGTTCCCCTCCCTGTGTCCATGTGTTTTCATTGTTCAGCTCCCCCTTATAAGTGAGAACATGCAGTGTTTAGCTTTCTGTTCCTGTGTTAGTTATCCTCAGCAAATTTACTGTGCCTAATTTATAAACTAAACTTTATCACAGGTATGTATGTATAGGAAAAGAAGAGAATATATAGAGTCCAATACTATCTATGGTTTCAAGCATCTACTGGGTGTCTTGGAACATATGCCCCTTAAGGATTCTGAAGATATGTGAGAATATTGGAGAACATGGGAAATGCTAGGTTTATTGAAATGTTGTAATCTATCAATTACATTAAGAAATCAAAATTTAGAAAAATGCTATTTGAGGAATCCATACCTTCCTTTGGTAATGTATACTATCCATTAACACTGGATAATGTTAATTGATTAGCTTTCTCTTTTGCCTTGGCTAACTGGAATCTCAAAACGTCTTATTTAATGATTGTCACATTTTGTCTTGGTTTTGTTTCAATTTTCAAGTTTCTATAGTATTGTAAAGTTTATTTGTAAAAGGTGTGGTATAAAAATAATTGTAGTTGGTGTAACTGGTGATCTTCCCTATCTAAGTAAATGGAGGACCTAAATAGTAGTGAGATGTAATTTGATAAATTAAGCCTTGAGTTCAGACAGTAACTTAAGAGGAAGAGAAAGGCACTGAGTGTGTTATCAAAGAGTCAAGAAAAACACAAAATTTTGTTGTCATTTGGACCACTGAAGATATATCCCTGGTTAGAGTAAGTGGAGGAAGACTCAGGAAATAAACTATTAAGGAGAACCCTGGGGATGAAGTGAGGAATGTGCATTAAACACAGACAAAAATACAGATTAAATCTCAATTTCAGGTGGCTGGAGAGATATACTATCTCATCCAAGGGTTTTCAAACTTTTCTGCACCATGAATGAATATTTTGTCAAAATGACATTTCAAGCAGGATTACATTGGTACCTCTCCCAGAAGCAGAGAGATAAACTCCAGTTCACTACAAGAGAAACTTAAGAAATACTTCCCTCTTACTCTAAAGTTCATGATAATTCACTTCTATTGGTCTGAAATAAGTGACTCACAAAGTCTTCTCTCCTAGTAAGTGTGATGTTCTGATTTCACCATTGGTTGCAACCCATCCTTAGATCCCAATGGTCTCTAGGCAGAAGCTGTCCTCTTGTTTGATGTCGTCAGCAGTCATTTTGTCAAGGTAGAATGAGTCCCACCTTATCCTCCCAGTAGAGAGGATAAGAATTACCAGGTATCGGGAGGCTGAGGCAGGAGAATGGCATGAACCTGGGGAGTGGAGCTTGCAGTGAGCTGATATCGTGCCACTGCACTCCAGCCTGGGCAACAGAGCGAGACTCCGTCTCAAAAAGAAACAACAACAACAACAACAAAGATTACCAGGTAATTTCTCTCTCTCCAGCTTTTCTTGAATGACAACAAAATGCAGGAGAAGTGTGGCCAGGGAGAAGAATAAAGAACAGAGAAATTGAGGGAAAAAAGTAAGGATCAGCTAAAAAAAAAAAAAAAAAAAAAAAAAAAAAAAAAAAAAAAAAAAATAGGTTTGAACACTGTAAGCAGAAGGTCACTTAAACCAAGGCAATTTTGGGAGAGGTTCTGAGCATCTTTTTCATAGAACAGACTCAGAATCCTAAGAGGTAAAAGCATTGACCAAGAAGATAGGAAATCACTAAACTTAAATGTAGATGAAATATGGAGGTAAATGTTTTATTATACCAATAGCTCCAAAAGGAATAAAGATAGCCATTACTTAAAGGCCTTTCTACGAAAAATAAAATGAAGAAAAATTTTGGAGAGAAAGGGAAGAAATGAGATGCTGCCCAATTGGAACACACAAACGAGCAGATACCCGATCCAGGCAGGAGGCATAGAGATGCTGTGAGGAACACTGAATTTACCGATCAGCAAGATGCTGCAGCTTCATCTATTTGTTCTTCCGGCATTTCATTCCCCAGCTCAGGAAGTCAACTTCCTGAGAGTTGAGAAATAGAACATAAGTCATCTTATTAAAGGACAGCTTGTTTCAACCACAATAAAAATATAAATAAATAAATAAAATGATGCAAGTCAAATTTGAAATAATTAGCTCTTCTTTAAATTGATTTGAAGTTGTCCACCTTTTTCTTTACTATGTATTGAAAGTCATTTTTCTCCTAGGGAAACATCAAGGGACGTGGCCTTAGAAAGTAAGAGATTGGTAAGTGCAAAACTCTGAAAAAAGATCAGAGGAAACTACCCAATGCAGTATGACAACTGTCCCTTACATGAGAATTAATCCTATGGTAAATCAATCTATTGGGCTGGCTTGCTCTTTAGAATTCCATGAGAAAAAAAAAATTACAGTGGAAACCTAGTTTACTCCTTACTATTTTCAATGTGTAATTAATGACAAGATCTACAGAAGTTTACCCAGATTCTTGATGGCTAGTAACAGAATAAATTGAACACATTCTTAATAGGAGTTTGCATTTGAAATATTACCTTGTTAATATCTGCAACGTTAATATTGCATTTGTAATCACTGAAACACAGTGCACCTGGTTCTGTTTCAGAAAAACATTTAAGCCCAACTTCTAATTAGTAAAACATAAGTAGGATTTCCTTGGTTTACCCTAATTTTTTTTTTCAGAGAGAGAGAGAGAGAGTGAATTAAGGTAAAGTGTTTCCTTGGAGCAGTAACAGAGAGAACATCACAAACTTTTATTTTGGTGTGTCAAGGTCCTATGTCCTGATTGCCCCATATTGCTAGAAGGAAACAGGAAGGCTTGAGAGGTCTCATGCTCATTTGAAAGAGAAAGTCATTAAGCACAAAGACACCCAAAGGCTTTGGACAACATCTGCTCTAGGATGCAGCTGATCCATTATGCAGAATTAAAGAGTCCATAGCTAGGTACTAAAAGCAAATAAGTCAATTTCTGAGAGTAGTCCCATCTGTGGAATGATTCATTCCAGCTTAGTAATAAACTGGGTGCTCTCAGAGCGTTAGGAGTGAACTGATGTCCCTTTCCATAAAACCTGTCCTATCTTGCATTTTCTCACTGTCAGGGGCCATTACAGGCATTGTGAGGTTTGAAGTTTATACATTTTTAGGGGGCCTCTATAAAAAAACTAAATAATTATAAAAAATTTGTTAGAAAAGTGAAGATTTCAAATGAGAAAAGGAATTATAATAAATTACAAACCTCGAAAAGCTGACACAGATATCACAAAATCAGTGTAAACAACACAATATTTTATTGTCTGATATACACTATGTTTCTTCTTTTCCCACAATTTGTTTGGCTGCATAAAACCTTTGAACACTTCCTCATATTGACAATTTCTAATATCTCGAAAAAGGTAATGGAAACAAAGTTTAGTTTGAAACACGGCTGATGAAATTTGTGTTATAGATCTGATTTTTTTTAAAAAAACTTTTGCCTTCACAACTTGTTACTGGTAAGGAGATGCAGTATGTTAGGATGCATAAAACATTACTTCACATGTCATGAAGCTGTACAGCTGTTAGGAGTACTCATACAGGTTTTGTGCCCTACGTACATAGAAATTGTGATACATTTCACACAAATTCCATCAAAAAAGAAAAATATGATTATGCATTGGTAATTATATATGTGCATTTCTGAATATATTCTTACAGAACACAACTTCCATTTTGTCTAGGTATTAACGAGAACTGAATTTACCTCTTGAAATGTTACATATCTGAGAGTTGGAAGGCTTTCCCACAGGCCATTTGGCTCCATATGTTTCAAACATTGTTTCTCTATTTAATTACCCACATACTTCAATGCCAGGTGCAATAGGACATGTTTATATCATGTAGAACATCTAGCTTTTCACCTTTTTTACATGGTTTCTGAGAGTTAGCATGGTGGGCAAGATTATTCCTAGAACCTGTTGTGTGCCCCACATGCACATGCACAGATCCCACAAAACACAGCAGAAATATACGTCCAACTCAGTTTCCTTAGTTGGAACTGTGGCCACTCCATTACCTCCCCAACACTAGGGGAAGAGTGACAGAAAGTTGGGGAGTGAATAGAGGCAAAAGACTTAATTGCAGTCAAAATAGTTTATTTTGTAAATCTTATGAAAATATATGAATATGCAATTGCATTACTAGAATCCCTCCCAGAGCCTTTAAAGGAGCTCATGTGTGCAGTGATGAGCCTTGAAGCTGAAGTTTCATTAGTTTCACTCTAAACCTACACTTTCATGCTAGACACAGCAATACAGTTGGGCAATATTGGGTCTGCTCCTACCCTCCGTGCTCATGGTCATGAACTTGAGATGGGACCTCAGCACCTATTGTCCTGGAATTGCTTTATCCTCTTCCTATTCCCAATCTCAGCCTCTTTCCCTTTTCTTATGCTAGTGACATCTTCATTTTGTCTTCACACTTCCCACGTCAGAACCTCCAACTGATTGCCAGTAGCCTCAACGAAAGGCAAAAACTCTTGACTCTCTGAAGAACAATTTCTTGCCTGCCTTCCTTTCCCTCCCT
>NW_016803937.1:8169434-8205717 GCF_001698545.2 Rhinopithecus bieti
TCCTTCCTCCCTCCCTCCCTCCCTCCCTCTCTCCCTTCCTATCTCCCTCCCTCTTTCTTCCTTTTTCTTTTATCTCTTTCTTTCCTTTTCTTTTTTGTGAGACAGAGTCTCGCTCTGTCACCCAGGCTGGAGTGCAGTGCTGTGATCTCAGCTCACCACAACCTCTGCCTCCTGGGTTCAAGCGATTCTCATGCCTCAGCCTCCCGAGTAGCTGGGACTACAGGCGAGTGCCACCATGCCTGGCTAATTTTTGTTTTTAGTAGAGATGGGTTTTTGCCATGTTGACCAGGCTGTTGTTTATGTTAACTACCAAGTGTCAGTTGGTGGTGGAGGGCAACTGAGAGCTATTTTCTCCAGTAGTCAGAATGTACCTGTATGTTTGCCGGTTGTGATAGCTGCATTCACAAGCCAGGCGTGGTGGCTCATGCCTGTAATCCTAGCATTTTGGGAGGCTGAGGTGGGGGGATCACTTGAGGTCAGGAGTTCGAGACAAGCCTGGCCAACATGGTGAAACCCTGTCTCTACTGAAAATACAAAAATTGGCTGGGTATGGGTGGTGCTTGCCTGTAATCCCAACTACTTGGGAGGATGAGGCAGGAGAATCACCTGAATCCGGGAGGTGGAGGTTGCAGTGAGCTGAGATGGCGCCATTGCATTCCAGCTGGGGGGACAAGAGAGAAACTCTGCCTAAAAAAAAAAAAAAAAAAAAAAAAAAAAAAAAAAAAAAGATAGCTGCATTCACATCTACTCTATCATTCAATCCTCACAACATTCCTATGAGATAGCAAAGTTATCAACATTTTTAAAGATGAAGCAATAAACTCAGAGGATAAGTAATTCGACCAAGATTACACAGTAAGCAGTGAAGGATTCAATTGCAGACATTGATTCCCAATAGCTTTGATTAAATCAGTATGTGCTGAGAGCAGGGAAATACAGCTGATTGGCTGACCCAAGTCCTAATCATCTGACTTAGACTGAGTGTCCCTTCAATATCTATGCAGCTCTCTCCAGTCACTATATGAGATTTACCAAATCCTTCCTCCAGGCACAAAACATATCTATCTGGCTTATTAAGACAGAAAGTTATGCACAGGAGGAGACTTTGCTCTATACCCCCTATTGGATTTTAAGCTTGTTGGAAATCTTGACTATATACCATCCAAAGCTCAGAAGGGGTTCAGAAATTACAGAGATGACATGGACAATTATGATTTTTCCTCAGATGCTAACAGCTCTCAGATAGTCATAAATAAAGCTGATTTGGGTTATTCAGAGAGCAGAAAAAGAACATACCTTTGAAAGCCTACAAATGTCTTCTCAGAAAATAAACCTGAGACTAAGTGGAAGAAAAGGAGAAACTCTAAAAGGAAATACAGATAAAATAAACTAAGAAGTAACATATCAGGCTATAAGGATGAACATGACAACAAAAATAGCTAAAAGAAAGTTAATGAAAATTTTGAAAATGAAAAAGAAATCTTATCTTTATCACTGTTAGTTCTCAGGTGAAAAGCATTTTGATTCTGTGTTTTCATTTCACTCTCATGCTGATTTCTTCATAGAGAAAACAGAACCAGAACACCTGTTTCCTACAACCATATATATATATATAACTGTTACAGTAGGTAGCTAGTCAGGTAGGAGTGAGGCAGGAGAGGGTTCCCCACCAACCACCCTACCCCACCCCACCCCACCACCAGAAATGTCAGAGGTGATCATCAGATGATGGTCCGGCAGTTATCACACTGGCTCTCTAAAATAACAATTGGTTGCAGCCAGTGCCAGAGGAGGCAGTTTCCTGATGGTCCGGCAGTTGTCATACTAAAATGATAATTGGTCCAGCCAGTGCCAGGGAGAGGCAATCTCCCAATAGATAAAAGCACTCGAAATTGGTAATCAGCAGCTTCCAATAAAATATTCAGGAATTGGGTGAGTGGGCACAAGCATGCACATTAAGAAGCAAAATGGTGGAGTATAACCTTCCAGGGGCATTTCACTGGAAATGTGAAGAATGCTTTAGGCAAGCATGCATACAACTCCAGTAAACACACTGCACATGCTTACCTCCAAAGTGTTAGCAGGTCACCGTACGGGTGACTCACCCTAAGGGAAGAATCATTGGAAAAGGGATTCAAGACCCTGGAAATAGGCCACCATATAAACTCCAAGTCAAAGGGTCAAATGGCACACTTGACCCTCACAGTGCCCGCTTGGGTCTCTTCCAACTGTACTTTTCCTTGTTTTCCTGCTTTAAAAATTTTTAATAAACTTCTACTCCTGCTGTGAAACTTGCCTCAGTCTCTTTTTCTACCTTCTGACCCTAAGTAGAATTCTTTCTTTTGAGGAGGAAAGAATTGAGGTTGCTGCAGACTGGTCAGATTCATCGATCATAACCTGGATATTTGCCACCACTAACGAAACCTACCATAACCTACTTTGATCCTACTCTCCTTCCCTCTTGTTAAAATGGACAAAAGTAACTATCCTTTCTCCTATGTACTTTATTGAATACCACCACAACATGCATGAAATTATACACAACCCATTAGCCTGTTTCCTGTATATTTATGCCCTCCCTCTCACTTGGGTATTCCCATTAGCTTAACAATTTTTGTTTGTTATCAGAGTAGTACATGTACGTAATATAAAGAGTCAAACAGTAAAACAAATGGACAGGACTGAAAGGAGAAATAAACAATTCAACAACTATAGTTGGTGAGATCGGCCTTCCTCTCTCAGTAACTGATAGAAAACAGCACACAAAAATTAGTAAAGTATAGAAGATTTGAATAGCATTACCAATCAATTGGACCTAACACACATTTGTGTGTTGCTACAGAAAACAACTGACAGTTACATTCTTTTCAATGCATTTGAAACATTTACCAAGATAAACTACATGCTGAGTACTAAAACAAGCATCAGTAAGTATCAATGGCTACAGTATATCCTCTGGCTGCCAGAGAATTAAGTTAAAATTAAAATGAGAGATATAGAAAATACCAGCTATTTGGAAATCAAGCTAAAACACTTCCAAATGACTCATTGATAAAAGAAAAAAATCACGAGGAAGTTAGAAAATGGTTGAAATGGAACAATAATGAAAACACAATAAAAATAATTTGTAAGATGCCATTAAAAGATTTTCTTAAAGTTATGGCTTTAAATGCTATGTCAGGAAGGAATAAAGGTGTAAAATCCATGATCTAAGCTTCTAACTTAAAAGCTAGGAAAAGATGGACAAATTAAACAGCATAATGAAAAAGAGGGAAATAGTCAAGTTGGAAATCAATAAAATAGGGAATACACAACAGGAAAAAAAATCAAGAGATAAAAAAATTGACCTTTGAAAAGATTAAAGCTGATAAACTTTTACCAAGAACAATCAAGAAAGGGGAAAAAAATACTAAAATTAGAAATGAAGAAGGGCTATTACTTCATGTCATACAAACATTAAAAGGTTAACAAAAAGGGAACATAATGAACAAATAACTTCATGCAAATAAGTCTGACAACATCCATAAAATGTTATGACAGGAAATAGTAGAAGACCCAGCTGTGGCCTAGAAATTGAAATTATCAAAGATTTGAAACTATAATAAAAATGTTGAGAATATAGTGGAAAGATGAACAATATGCATGAAGAGAATAAGAAATTTTAGTAGAGGCATTGGAACGCTGAAAGAATCAGATGGAAACTCTGGAAGTAAACTCATTGGGTAGGTTTAACAGCAAACTGGACTCGATTTAGGAAATAATGTGTGAACTTGAAAATAGGTCAATAAATAATACCCACATTGAAAAACAAACCAGTTAAAGAATGAAAAAAAGAAAACCAAAACAAAACAGAGCATCTGAGATATATGAGGCAACATCAAATGACTTAATATATGCATAATTGGAGTCACAGATGGAAAGGAAAGAGTATGAAGAAGAAAAAATATTTAAAGAAATAATGACTGGAGATTTTTGAAAATTAATGAAAGACATTAACCTATACATCCAAAAAGCTCAAGAAATCCTAAGGAGGATCAATTCAGAGAAAATCATACCTGCAGTAAAACTGCTGAAAAACAAAGATAAAGAACAAATTTTAGAAGCAAATGAAGCAGGGGAAGAAAACACATATTACACACAGTGGAACAATACAAACCACCGCAAAACAAAACAAGAAACAAAAACAAAAACCACAGAGCAGGACCCAGTGAAAAAACATCTTTAAAGTCTTGGGGGGGGTGGGGTGCGGGGCAGGTTGGGAAACACCTATCAATTTAGCATTCAATATCCAGTGAAATGGTCATTTAAAAATGGATTCTTTCTGATCATTTTAGAAAGAAAAAATAAGTTTTAAAAAAGGAAGGAGAAATAAAAGCAATTTGAGACACACAAAAGCTTCACTAGAAGAAATGCTAATAGAAATTCTTCAGGCTAAATGGAATTTATGCTAGAAGGAAATAAAGATCTGAAAGAAGGGACAAAGAGCCCTGAAAGGGTAAATATTTGGGTAAATGTAATTGATATTTTTCTGTAAAAAAAAAAAAACAAAAGCAAAACAAAAAAAAAAGGCCAGGCGTGGTGGCACACACCTGTAATCTCAGCACTTTGGGAGGCCAAGGCAGGCAGATCACGAGGCCAGGAAATTGAGACCATCCTGGCTAATACGGTGAAACCCCATCTCTATGAAAAATACAAAAAATTTAGCAGGGCGTGATGGCGGGCGCCTGTATAACGTCCCAGCTACTTGGGAGGCTGACGTAGAAGAATGGTGTGAACCCGGCAGGCGGAGCTTGCAGTGACCGAGATCGCGCCACTGCACTCCAGCCTGGGCGACAGAGCAAGACTACCTCTCAAAAACAACAACAACAAACACTCCGTATGTCTATGTTTTAAATGTACTTTAAAAACTCTTACCTATTTTAAATTAAAAAAAATTATCTTGTGTTTTATATCATGTGTAGAAGTAAAATATAAGCAGATAAAAGCACAAAAGGTTGAAGAGAATGAGACTGCTGGATGTGAAGTGTCGTATTAGTTGAAATAGACTATGCTAAAGGTACTGTAATCTTTAGGGCAACTTGAAAACAGATGAAAGGAATCGTAGCAAAAGTTTGAATATGCAAGATAAAACAGAAAATGTTAAAGTGCAATTCATTCAGTATAAACCAGGAGAGGAGAGAGAGGGGAATAAAAAATGGATGGAATAAATAAATATTAGATACCAAGATGGAAGAGTTAAACCAAAACTTAAAAATAATCACATTAATTGAAATGGAGTAAACACTCCAAGTGCAGAGATTTTCACACTGGATAAAAGGCAAGATTCAACTACATGCTGTTTACATGAAACACACTTTGGAGAGAAGTAAACTGAAGGTAAAAGAATGGGGAAAGATAACTTTTAAAACAGTATAAAAAGCTGATGTGGCGGCCGGGNATTTATCACCATTGATAAAGATCTTTCGTGAAAATTAAAAAAAATCAACAAATCAAGAAGACATAACAAACTTAAATATGTGTGCCCTTGATAACAAAATTTCAAAATACAAAGTTAACAGAACTAAAGGGAGAAGCACACCAATCCATGGATAAAGTTAGAGATTTTAACACCATTGTTCGGTAATTGCTGGAAAAAAGGAAACAAAAATGAGTAAACATATAGATTTAAATAGTACTATCAATCAGCTCTACCTAATTGTCATTCATAACACACAACAATTAACTGCAGAAAACAGTTTTTTCAAATGCATATAAAACCTTCACACAGACTATATTCTGTGTCATAAAACAAGTATCAATAAATGTCAACTGATTGAAATCATACAGAGTATATTATCTGACCACCACAGATTTAAGTAAGAGATCAATAAAACTATGATACCTAGGAAAATTCTCCCAAATACAGAAGGTAAACCCATGAGCCACAGAATAAATTCCAAGGCACATTAGAAAATATTTTGAACTTGTGATAATGTACATACAACAAACAAAGTATAGAATGTAATTAAGGCAGCAGCTAGAGAAAAATTAAAAACTTTACATGCTTATAAGAAAAGAACTATATAAAAATCAGTGATTTAAGTCTTCACCTTAAGAAGCTAGGAAACAAAGGGTAAGTAATAAAGCTAAATGAGGACACACTGATAAAACAGAAAATGGACACCAACAGAGAAAATGAACAAAGTCTGTTTTTTATAAATATCTAGCAAGATTGATCATTATTAATAATTGTTTCTCTAATTGTCAGCAAGGTGAACTAAAGTAAAGGACACGTCTATTTTTGTATTTTTTTTTGGCATCACTGTATCTTATGCCAAATAAGGGCTCAATTGTGTAATTATTACTAACAGGAGACACTTGTCCATTCAGCCTAAAACCTTAAATCCCAAGAGGAATGGATTTGATCAAGATTTTGATGTGCTAAGTTCTTTTATGCTTGAATGTTAACAGTTCTCACTCCTTCTCTCTCTCTCTCTCACACACACACACACACACACACTCAGTAAGTGTCTTTTTTTTAATTTATTTTTTATTTTTTTAGACAGGGTCTCAATCTGTCTGGAGTGCAGTAATGTGATCTTGGCTCACTGCAGCCTTAACTTCCTAGGCTCAATCGATCGTCCCCCTTAGCTTCCCGAGTAGCTGGGACTACAGGCCCATGCCATCATACCCCGCAGTACAAAATTTCTGCAGTTTTCGTAGAGACGGGGTTTTTGAACTCCCAGGCTCAAGCGATCTGCCTGCCTCAGCCTCCCAAAGTGCTTGGATTGTAGGCATGAGCCACCTCACCCGGCTGGGAAATGTCTTTTCAAAATAAGAGGAATTTACATTATCCTAGCAATTGCATGCCACATTACTTCCAAATGATTATAAACATCTCATCAGTAATGATGGTCTGCGTAAGAATTAAATACAAACTGCCAAATCAACCACATGACCTGTATTACGTTTCCCAAGCTTGGTGTAGTCAATTATTTCACTGATTTACTGTTCTTGATTTTACCATCTTTGCCATTCTGGATAGCTTTGATATACTGACTTGCCCAGAGTGTACATTTTAAAAATATTTAACCTTTTTTCTTATTAATAATGTAATACATTGTTTTATGAAAAGCTTGGAAAATGCAGTACATTGGAACAAATGACCCCAGTACATAATCTGAAGACAAATATTATCATTATATTCTTGTCTTATATTTTCCTCAAGTATATTTTTATTAAGTATCGGTATATGATAGTATGGCTTATTTTTTCTACTTTATGTAGTATTCATTTTTTTCTCCTATCTTCCAGTAAAATTTTGTGGGATATTTTCTTCCTTGTAGAGTCTGTAAGTCTCAAGAAAATTCCTAGACTTTTTCCATTTTATTTTCTGCCACTGTGTTGAGATTTTATTTCCCATTGATGGTTTCTGTCAGTACATATATCTTGTGGATTATCTCTGGATTTTCCTAGCCATTTTACCAAGTTGAAATTCTAGCCATTTTACCAAGCCTAAGAAAATTTAGTAAAAAAAAAATTTAGTATTTTACCTAGCCATTTTACCAAGCATGAAATTCAAAATTTGAGTCTCCTAGGAAGACAACTGTATAAAATTTCCAAATATAGGCCTACTTTCTCCTATACTTGGAGGATCCATTTCCTCCCTCAGATTCTACTTCTTTCCTCAAAGATTCCTTTCATTTCTTCTTTGAAAAATCTTTTACATTTTAACTTCCTATTTGGCCACTCAGCAGAACGTGACACTGTTAGACATTTCTTTTCCTGAAACATTCTCCTCTCCAACTTCCTGGAGGGAAACTTTCCTGATTTAATCTTATTATGCATCCTCTTTAGGATAATGATAAAATTTTATGTTTCTGCCCTAAGCTGCCTTCTTTTCATATAAGCAGATTATCATTTGTGTATTGATGATTACTTCCTTTATAACTGAGATCACTTTTATGATTCACATATCCAACCCGAATGCACCATAGGAACCCTAAGTTCAACAGCCTCCAAATGATATTTTTTTTTCCCAAAAATATTCCCATTCTTGTGATTACTCTATCAGTGAACAGAACTACCCTCCACCCAGTTAGCCAAATGCAAAACCTGGAACCTGGAAGCCACTCAACTCCTCTTTCTCCCTTCTACCATATGAAATTTATTTTCAAGTTTCAATGTTTCCTCTCAACTATCCCCTAATGGAAAAGCCCCTCCAAACTAAGTAAAGATTGACAGATTGTTGATCAGCATGAAATACCCCCATTTGAAATACTTCTGTCCTCCCAGGTTAAGTCAGGTTCCTTTAATAAGGTCTGTAATAAACTGTAACCCCGCCTTACTGGTTTGTGTTAGTCCTTTCTTCCCTTTACACAGTAGGATATAGTCATGTTCATTTTCATTTCTATAAATGTTCTATATGAACCTTAGCCTCTAAGACTTCAAATAATGGGCTGGATGACACCCTCACTAAACTGCTTAGTTTCCACTGAATCTCAGTTTAGACGTCACTTTCTCAGAAAAGTCATCTGGGACTCCCACCCTCACCCCAGTCTAGGGGCTCCTCTTGTATTCCTATCACAATTATCCCCTACTATTATATGACTGCACTTTCTTCAAGAAAATAAACTTTATGAACACACAGACCATTTCTACTTTATCACTGTGAACAGCTCTACACAGTGCCAGGCACTCCATTTAATTAACTGCTAACATAAATTAAACTGAATCGTCTTTTTCTTCATCTCTTTATTCTTGTCCTTATAATCTGGAACATTTCTCAACCTTGTCTTCTACTGATTCAAATGTCTGCTTTACCATTTCAGGTGTGATCAAATTTAATGCATCTAACTTTAGTACCTTTTTTCAATTGCATGTCATTCTCATTTTTCATCTTTGCCTGTTACAATGACTATCACAATTATTTGACGACTTTAAAAAACAGTCTAAAAACCTCTGCTTATGGCAATGTATCTATTTTAGAGCAGAATAGCAGAGTTCTCGGTGCACTGTTTTTTTTTTTTTTTTTGGCTGTAATTATTATTTACCAATCCCACCTTTTTTTCTTTTCTTGTTATCGATTAAGGCTTGGTTTGAATCTGAGCAAATGGGTAGGATACCATTGAAATTGTTCAGGTGTTATGTCACAGGCTGGCGAAAGACTACACCTGCACCCTTTACAAAAGGAACAAGGGGGTGGGGGCAGAGCCAGGGAGAGATGGAAAGGAAGCACAAGAGGACAACAGGAATGACAAACCTTCTGCTTGCCACTGTACACTGCAGAGGCATGCAGACCTCTCTGGTATTCCCCAACACCCCCCCAAAAGCAAAAACATATTATGTGAAAGATTTCTACCAATGTGTCTTCTATTTAAAAACAGTGATCAAAGCAAATGCCACTCTTCGTCTTTTCTTAGGAACAAATGATTCTGAGGTGGTAGACGGAGACATCACATCCCAATGTTCTCAAACTATTAAGGGGACTGGCTGCGGCAGAGTAGGAAGCAAAAGGTTACACAAAGTTCATTAGTAACATTTATAATATTATTAACCACTTATCCTACTTTACTATGCTTGCATATATGATGTTCTAAATTTTTCAACCCGCTTTTATTCTATTAGAGAAAATTCAGTGCACGTATGTGTGGCTGAGGTACATGGAAGGTTTTTCACTGTGCCTTTCTACTACCACATTGGTCATAATTTTAAAGCACGAATTGTGTTACTGTTATTAAACTGATTCAGGAATATCCTGCCCCAATTTGCTTTTTGATAGCATCACATGATTAAACTGTCTGGGATAACTGAAATTAATACGGGATAGGAATGACAGGGAAAAGGTGATCTCTAAGTGTTACATTAATCGTACGTAACATTAGAATAAGTCATCCAGTATTGATGGTTCATACATATTAAAATAAATGCATATTAATATTTCACAGTTAAGAATGTCTTCAATTGGTTCCAAAAAATAAGAGCTTACTTATATAGAAAAGGCAATTACTATGCATATCAAATACATATCAAATACATGGCTCTTTCACAAAGCATCATACCAATCTAAAAAAGAGTATGCATTTTTCAAATAAACACAAGATAAGCCAATTAATTCTGAATAAGTAGTAACAACTTTATTTTAACTTATGTTGAAATGCAAAAAATATTTTCAGCAACAAGATACAAGTATTATGTATCTTATCATTAACAACAGCTAATTAAAACGAGCCTGAAAAGTTCAATATAAGTTTTATACACTTGAATCTTGAAAATCAATTTCCCCAAGAACTAATCTTTAAATAATTTTGCGGAATTTCATTTTCAAAATGAGACTCACGTAAGTTACATCTTCATTTTTTAAAACTCAATGCAAAATTTACTGGGTTACAGTATACAATGATAAACTCTGACAACAGAAAGATTTAAATATAATAATTTCTTTTCAAACATAAAGTTTACATACTGCCAACAGAAGACACTGTGTGATTTCATTCCTAGTAAGGAGTTAGTCTTGCATATGGTAGGCACTCAATATTTGTTCAACTGGACCTAAAATTTACATCATTCCATGAACACTTAAATAAAGTAGAGCTCATTAACTTGTATAAAAAAGGTTTGTAAAATATACTTATGTGTGCGGAAAGTGCTGTCTTTATAATCTGAGAACACTAAAACAAACCCACTCACCCACCCACCTTCTTTTGTAAGAATACATTGAATATTTTTATTTTATCCATCAAAGAGCATGCATGTCCAAGTCAGAATAATTCACCTCTTCAAGTATGCTTGGCTCTAAGCCAAGTATATTTAAGTATGTTGAGTTGGATTTTCACAATCCCTGTTCTATTTTAGTAACACTGAATCATATCTATGACCCACATTTTATAAGGAATTCTGATTAAGATTTTAAACTTATGCACAAAATTTAAACGGGTAAATTATTAATTCTAATTTTGGTCATCTAAGCTCTTATTTAGATCCAGTTTTAAAAAAACCAATAATGTTCATGACAACTTTTTGAGATCTTTGTTAATATTTTAAAACAATTTTATTATAACTCATGTCCTAAAAAGGCACTGTTTTCACATTTCATCATGCAGTAAATTGATCACATTTTTGAAAATTATCATTTGCTCTGTTAATCAATTGTCCTCCAAAGTAAAGCACATTTAAATGAAATATTTCTGCTAACCTGAACTTTCAACATTTAACTGATTTCTATTTCCAGAAATTCACTCTTTTTAACATACCACACACAAGCCCCAAGCAAATAAAGGTATTTACACACACACAGACACACGCATATACACACACACACACACACACACACACACACACACACGATCACATATTTCATGCAAGGTTCTCCAATTACCATTTCAAGACAATGACACATGACTATTCAAGGAGGTAACATTGGCAAGCCATATTATGGCACCTTCATTATTTGTGCTCCAAATATCAACACACATTAAAATTAAAAAATGAAAAGGCACAAATATAGTATTTCTAAGTGTTGGTCTAAACAACAGTTACTCAATGATTATTTTTATAGTATGTAACATTTTAAACCATTCACTACTTTCTCAGAAAAAGCCCTGCTTAAGGTGACAAAGGGAAACAGGAACAGGCTAATAGTTCAAAAGGCTGGACAGAATATCTATGCCCACTTTGAAAGTAATGTATGTAGTTTAAAATGAGGGGGAGGAGGCTATTAGAGCACTCATGTCAGAATACATTAAGTGTTTTTATCATTGCCTCAAGAACCCACAATACCAAAAATATACATAATAAATAAAAAAATAAATCAACTACCATATGATTCTGTTAGTATAATGGTAGGCATTATATTATCTGAAAAGTGGACATTTCTACAAACATGGATATTCTTACAGCACAGTGTTTGACATTTTTGGTACAAAATGTGCTACCAAACTAAAAAAAAAATCTTTATAATAAAATCCTTAAGATTTGCAATAAACTCTTGAGTAAGTAGAAGAAGCTGAAATGTTCATTATATGGTATTTTTACTGAAGTCACTGTGGTTAGAAATATAGATTCTAGCGGTGAATTAATTCACAATGTGCCGGTGTGGTATGCATTGGATATAAATGGATACATCAGTACTTTTCTGATACATGACAACATAATTCTATAGCCTGAGGGAATTTTTGTTTTCTTATAAGACCCTCGCAAAATCTTAAATTGGAAATGTATACATATGTATGTGTGTACGTGTATTTTTAAAATTGTAATATTGCAAACTTAAGAGGCTCAATCTTATGACGGATTTAAGGAAATGAATTTCTACCTCCCATAATACCTTTACACAGGATGAAGGGTGAAGTCCATCACCAGGTAAGAATCTTTCTTCTATCCCAAGAGATTCTTCCAATTTCAAATTTAAGTTACCATGACAAAGAATGAAACTACATAGAAAGTAATGAAGACAGGTGAAAATACGATCTTTTTAAACTCCAGGTTGTTGTGGATAACAAAAGGTTATTTGAGTTTTTTCAATGTAAATATGAATCCAGATGAATCTGGATACATTAAAATTGCTTCAGTTAACACCTAACAAAGAGATAGCAAAAATAAGGTCTATTTGAAAACACCTCAAGCTTCATTTTTTCTTTTGTCCTGAATTCAAACATTAAAGAAACAAATTATACAGATTTTTATCTGAAGAATAGTTATGTTTGCAAACATAGGTATATGCATTTTTTTCCAGTGACACACTTTTTCCCTTGTGGTCAAACATAAATCTTGCCCTTAAGAAGCACATTGTCACCACCACAGTAAGTCAGATATGGTGCCCCGATACTGACTACTTCTGCTTCTCCAGGACAATGCACCAGAACAAACCTCCCTTAAGAACACAACTATCAAACACTGAACGTGTATATGCATTTAAAGCTAAAATTCATTTATAATAAAGAACTGGCCCATGAAAAGCAGTTTATAAATAGTTTATCCTGTTCACATTATGCAGAATTTCAGTATCATCCACAATGTTAGTACAGTAACTGAAACACAATGAAGAAAACGGGGAGTCGGGGAGGTTCCTAGCGTGACCTGACATGGTCTAAGGGTTTTCTCCTTTTGTATGCATCTCCCACAGGCAAGTATCAGTTCACTATGTGAAGGAGAGTTGACTATCCAGGATTCATTTACTGTTCGGGTGTCTTTTCCAAAGTGTGAGAAAATAGGAGTCAATTCAATAATGTCTGTAATCCAAACCAATTTAACTACAATCAAGGATACCTTTCTTATCTATTATCACAAACATCCCAGTTGTCTCCATCTAAAAATTTCTTTCAAAAGTTAAGACACAATTAATTATACCTTATTAATTCCCTCAAAAGCAAAAAAATATATGTACCATTCAGCATACAAAAGTTACACAGTAAAAGTGCATATATATCTTTCTTAATTGGCCCTCATTAAATTTACATTTGGTCATCTTACTTTTAACATGTACAGAATTCTTCATATAAATGTAGGTCAGTATAAATTAAAAAAAAATTACTTCCACACAATACATGCTTTCTTCATGAAATCTTAACCTCAATCAGTTCTTAATCATTGTAAACTTAGAATAAACCCATAGTTTGTTGGACAGTTAACATACAAGACAAACATCACAAATGTCACTAAAAATCTGGGCCAACTCATTGCATATTTGCCCCCTGAAATGAAAAATAAATTAGAACTGAAGCAGTGTATTGCCATAACTTACCTTGAAGGTAAGAGGGTTCTCCCATACTTATAGAACTTAGACTGGAGACATTACTGGTTATCTCCAATACAAGTGCTTTTAAAGAGAACTTAGTTTTAAACTTTGAGATAGCATAGGACAAACCCTATAAAATTCATTTTCTTTTGAAAATAATGGAAGATCCTTTTGAAACTTAATATCTTCAGTTATCAATATTACTGCATTATGGAGCTAGTGCAATCCTGCATAGCCTTGGTCAAAATGACAAGGCACAATAAAAAAAAATTAAAGTATTATATGAACAAGAGAAGTCATTGAAGATAATTTAAGGCCTTGAAGTGAATTAATCAGTCTAATTTAAAGCTGAAGAATAAACCATAAATTATCCACCTGAAATGCAAGCAATATGCTTTTTCAGCTTCTGTTCTGTGGACAAAATAACAGAAACAACTCTTGCTTATGGTTTGTGTATTAGAATCCTTCTGGACCTGGAGGAGTAAAAGTCAGTTGCATTTTTCAACTGTTCATGGAAGATTTCAGGACTGTTTTAGCCGTTTTCGTGGAATGCCAAACTGTGGACACTGTGCAGACGCTAGTGCTCGAAAGGCTTCTGCTACTAAATGAGGGTGAGACTGAATCATGGACTTCCACCCCGATGTTTCCATTATGTCGGTTGCTTGGCTGAAAAATAGAATTAAAAAGATGTTTACTAAAGAATACTTTTCAAAATGTACTGTTGCACTGTCAATTTTTTAAAAACTTGCAAATTTCAAAATATTTGGCCACTTTTTACCTAGGTATTCGAATCATTTGCTTTTATTAAAATACCATCTTTATCTTACTGGTATTTTCTGTGGCAACTGAAACTATTAAATTTTTCTGGAAGTTCTACTCCCTTAAAGTATGCGACATGGGTCTTCACAGTTCAACTCTCATTGTTACCATTTCTGTACCAACTCTTTCAAGAGCCCCTTTCTCTTCTTTTATATGCCTCTTTTTTTTTTTTTGAGACGGAGTCTCGCTCTGTCGCCCAGGCTGGAGTGCAGTGGCCGGATCTCAGCTCACTGCAAGCTCTGCCTCCCGGGTTTATGCCATTCTCCTGCCTCAGCCTCCCGAGTAGCTGGGACTACAGGTGCCCGCCACCTCGCCCGACTAGTTTTTGTATTTTTTAGTAGAGACGGGGTTTCACCATGTTATCCAGGATTTATATGCCTCTTATAAGGCAGATTTTCACTTGAGTTACAAATATTGAACTCTACTCTTCTCCCTTAACATGCATTATTCATTCTATCTCATCCACTATTCACAATTTTAACTATGAAATTCAATGATGTTAACTACTGATTTGCTAAATCCTAGGGCTCCACACAAAGTTCATTCCCAACCACTTGGTTTTCTCACTTGGATGTGCCTCAAGACCCATAAATTCAGGATTGTCAGATGAGAGCTCATCATCCCTCTCCCCAACCCCAAATTCTTCCTCCTACCTTTCCAGTCAGCTAAAGTTTCCACCATCATCCAGTGATGCAAGCTAGAAATCTGGGAGTCATCATAGACTCTCCTCTCCAATCATCAAAACTTTATTTTAAGGTCTGAAAGGCTTCAGAGATGTCCTGAATCCCAGTTTAAGGCCCACATCATCTCACGTTTGGATTATGACAACAGACTCCTAAGTGGTCTTCTAGTCTCCTGCTCCTCTCAAACCGAGCTTCCATAATGTTACCTTGGTAACACAAATATGACTATAGGAGGCCCTCTTCATTGTTCCCCACTGCCCATATCCAAGTTCTTTAGAAAGAGAAATACAGCATTATATTATGTTTGGTTTCTTACTCTACCCACACTTCCAACTCCCTCTTCCATGATCTGGCATTTTATACTCTGGTATTGAACTACTTTTGTACCCTATGTACACTATGCTCTCACCAAACAATAACAGTAAATAAATGCTCCAGCAACAAATCTAGTTACCCTTCCTTGCCTCATTTCTCTCCTTTATGCCATCTACCATCCAAGTAATATCTAAATATTAGATTCTCCCTTCAAAATATTTCTTACTTTCTTTCCTCTCTAGCCCCACTGTCACCAATCAAGTCTAATTTCCACCGCTCATCTCTTGCCTGAACTACTCCAATAACTTTCCAACTAGCCTTCCTGTATTCAACCTTGTTTCTCAACTACTATCGCCACTGTAACCTCCCCACAATTTGTTCTCCACCCTGCATGCAGAGATTGTTAAAAACGCAAAACTAATCATGTCCCACTCTGGGTGAAAACCCTTTACTGGTCACCTACTACTCTGAATATCTAAAAATTCTAATGTTATTTTACATGACCTTTCAGGAACTGACCTCTGCCTACTTTCTCCTGCTTCTTATTACCTACCTCCCCGCCACAACACACACACACACACACATATATACACACACGTACACAGAGTATACTGCTCTTTCTCATTGTTAAAACTTTGCACATCTCATGCCCTTTTTCTGGGGTGTACTTTTCTTCCTCTCTTCCCTCTTGTTTACCATGGTAACCTCTACAATATTTCTGGTATTTAGTTTCATAACAATTTTTTGAGAAGGCTTTCTCTGATTCCTAGGTTAGGTTAAGTCTCTGCTATATGCTCCTATGGGTATGCTACATATTCCCTATCATCACACTTCATTGCAATTACCTGTTTAATTAATCTGCTGCTAGACCAAACTCCATGAAGGCAGGGAAAATTTATATCATGCTCACCACTGTATTCTCTATACTGTGCACCATAACTTGGGAATTTACTGGATAATAAAAGATAAGTATCTGTCAAATGAATGATCAACTACTACTTTACGCTTCTATACTTTGGTTCATGCTGTCCCTTCTGTCTGCAATGCTTGCTACTTCCTTCTTAGTTCTGCTAACTCCTATTTGTCTTTTAACACTCAGCAATCTCCAGGAAGCCATTTCTAAATTTCCAGGGTTAGTCAAGTGCTTGTACATATTCTTCTATTGTATTACTTACCATATTATAATGAAATTATATATTTATATATCTATCTATATTAGATAACTTTCTCAAGACCAAGAATTTCTCTTGAAATTATTTTTATATGCATTGTACTTGAAACATAGAAGATGCTAATGTTTGCTGAACTAAATAGTAGCTGATATCAACAAAACAATTTTTTAAGTTGGCAAACATCAAATTATTAGGTTGGTGCAAAAGTAATTGTGGGTTTTGCCATTAAAAGTAATGCCAAAATCTGCAATTACTTTTGCATCAGCCTAATATCAGTGTGTCATTGTGTTCAAAATTTCAATTAGTTGTTTAGAATCACATAGATACGTATTATACCTTTTTCATTTGTTAATCAATATCTATTGATGAATATGAATACAGCTTCTCCAAGGGGGTACAAAACAAGCTATTTTTTTGACACTGAAAAAGTTATAAAATGTAAAGTATTTCCTTAAGAGTAAAACTAGAGCTTGAAAATGGCTAAGTGCAAAGGAGCCTAAACTGACATTTGATGCTAATATATTTTAAACGCAAAACAATTTTTCTCTAGGATCAAATACCATGATGATATCATACTAGCATACACTGATCAACATATTATACAAGACAACCAATAATTTTAAAGTTGTTATTATTTTTTACTTTCAGAAAACAGAATCTACAAACTAATAGGATGAACTCAGTTAAACAACTTCACATATATCAAAACAGATTAAAGCAATGGAAAATAATTAAGTCAATAAACTAATTCATTTCATTCTTTAAAATATTTGGCTGGGTGCGGTGGCTCACGCCTGTAATCCCAGCACTTTGGGAGGCCAAGACGGGCAGATCATGAGGTCAGGAGATCGAGACCATCCTGGCTAACATGGTGAAACTCTGCCTCTATTAAAAATACAAAAAATTAGCTGGGCGTGGTGGTGGGCTCCTGTAGTCCCAGCTACTCGGGAGGCTGAGGCAGGACAATGGCGTGAATCCAGGAGGCAGAGCTTGCAGCGAGCCAAGATTGTGCCACTGCACTCCAGCCTGGGTGACAGTGCGAGACTCTGTCTCAAAAAAAAAAAAAAAAAAAAAAATTTTCCCAGTTTCTTATATCAACTTTTGATAATTTGAGGAAGTGAAATTTAAGGATTTATAGGCAAAACTAATCAAAATCAGACGCAAACACTTCAACCTATTGACTCCCCATTTTGATTTCAAATAATTACAAAGAATATTAAAGTAATGAAAAATAAGAGAAGGGAAAAAAGTAACAGTATGTTCATGTTCACAAGATCCAGTCTTAGAAGATATAGCAACTATCCAACCCCTTATAGGTTCACTAGGGAAAAGGGAATATCAAATTGCTACCATTTTTGGAATATTAGGAAGCTAGTCTAATATAGCATATTACTCAAGGTTCCTGACTAACCTAAGAAGCAGTGAGTCAGCCTTCAAAAAGGCTTTCTCAGCAAATCTGGAGGGTAACATTCCTCATAAGAGTAAATGAATTATTTCCCACACTTTTTGGAATGTTTTTTGAAGGGGCACGGACTGGATCTCTAGCAATACCTGGACTCTGCTATATACCACATGGCATTATGCACTTAAGATATTACAGCATCTATCCGAGGTTGCATTAGAAGCTGACCTACAAGGGAGCATAGCCTCAGGAATCCACTAAGTAGTCTTTGTTTGTTTGTTTTGAATAACTGGCAGTTTGCTTCATATAATATCTGGATTCATACTTATTGTAGATGAACAAAAGGCTATGCAAACACTTAATTTCACTTATGCAGAGCAACTTTAAGTCAGAAACTGATGTCATCTTACTTGCTGTTCCAGTTTTTCCCATCTTTACACCCAAGTTGTCGAAGTACACTGCACCTGCATTGAAGATTTAAACATACTTAAAAAAAAGTCCGGTGAAAAAATATTGAAGGTGTCATGCCCACTGAAATACAAGCATAGCTTACCTATTAATAAAGTCTATGGCTTGTGCTTTCAACTGTTCTGCACTGTGCAAATCTGCAAGGACAAGGGTATCCGCAACATTCTCTACTGAGAGGTTACTACACAAAGCTTCTTCGCACATGACCTTCAGTCGTTCCAGTGCATACTATCCAAAATGAAAACATAACCATTAAACATTTACTCCAACTAAGTTCCTGAATACATGACACATTTGTAACTTGGAAAATAAAGGTAAAGTAGATTATTCTTCACAATTATTTTAAAATTCTTTAAGTTACTGTTTTAACCTAATATGAAGAAAATATAATGAATGCACTTAGAAAAAAGACTAATTTTCTTTAGGAAACTGCAATTTGCATAAGTGTATTTTTTAAAGTAGGATTTATTCTAAAAAGCTACCTTATTACTCAGTATTCTTAATAAATATACTTCTCTACTACTTCAAACACTAATGTGTACCACCAAGTATACTGCATGTTGCCACCACTCAGTAATGAAGAATGAATTCATTATAATGTCAAATAAATCATATTTACAACCACTAAACACTCTTGCAGTTATTAGTGTATGTTATGTAACATGTTGAGCAGCTTTACTACGGTATAACTGACACACAATAAAGTACACATAAGGTTCACACTCTGGTAAGTTTATACAGCCATAAAACCATCATTAACTCTGTAGTAAATATACCAATCGTCCCCCAAAGTTTCCCCCTACCTCTTTGTAATCCTTCCCTCTCGCTCCACCCTAGGTAACACCTCTGATATGATTTCTATCACTATAGATAACTTTGCATTTTCTGGAGTTTTCTATAAATGAAATCATATATTACATATTTGTTTTTGTCTGACTCCATTCAGTATAATTATTTTGAGAATCATGAACGTTATTGCCTATCAATAGCTCAATCCTTTTTATTCCATCATACATAGATATACAACAATACGTTTTACACATTCAACTGCTGATGAATATTTGGGTTGTTACCAGTTTTTGGCTGTTACAAATGAAGCTGTTAGTCATATACAAGTGCCTGTATGGGCATATGCTTTCTTTCCTCTTAGGTAAAAACCTAAAATTGGATTCATTAGATCACAGTGTAAGTTTATGTTTAACTTTCTGAGAAACTGTCAAACACTTTTCCAAAGTGGTTGTACCATTTTACATTTCCATCAGCAGCATATCAGAGCCTTACTTTTTCCATGTCTTTAACATATGAGAATCCTATTCTTCCACATCCTTGACAACACTTAGTATGGTCTTTGTACTTTTAGCCATTATAATAATATGCAGGAATATCTCATGATGGTCTGAATTTACATTTCCCTAACGACCTAATGATGTTGAGTATCATTTATTTTTGAGACAGGGTCTTGCTCTGTTGCCCAGGCTGGAGTGCAGTGGCACAATTAGGGCTCATTACAGCCTCGACCTCCTGGGCTAAAGGAATTCTCCCATCTCAGCCTTCTGAGTAGCTGAGATTACAGGCACATGCCACCACACCAGGCTAATTAAAAAAAAAAAAAATTGTAGAGATAGGGACTTACTATGTTGCATAGGCTGGTTTCAAACCCCTGGGCTCAAGTGATCCTCCAGCCTAGGCCTCCTAAAGTGTTGGGATTACAGGTGTGAGCCACCATGCTTGACTAGAATATCTTTTAAAGTATTTCAGACATTATTTCAGAAAATGTCTGCTCAAATGTTTTGTCTACTTTTAGAAATAACATTGTTTTCTTATAACTGAGTTTTGAGAATTCTTTATATAGCCTGAATACAAAAGTCAAATATATTCTGAATAAAAGTTGTTCATTAGATATCTGCTGTGCAAAATACTTCCTCCCAGTTTGTAGCTAATCTTTTTATTCTGTCTTTTGAAGAAAAGCAGTTGAAATTTTATTGAAGTCTATTTTATAATTTTTTTCTTTTACAGATTTTTTGGTGCCACAGCTAAGAAATCTCTGCCTAACCTAACATCACAAGGACTTTCTCCTATGTTTTCTTTTAGAAGTTTTAGATTTTTAGGTTTATGATGCATTTTGCATTACTTTCTTTTTTTTTTTTTTTTTTTTGAGATGGAATCTAGCTTTTTTTGCCCAGGCTGGAGTGCAGTGGCATGATCTTGGCTCACTGAAACCTCTGTCTCCTGGGTTCAAGCGATTCTCCTGCCTCAGCCTCCCAAGAAACTGGGATTACAGGCACACACCACCACGCCCAACTAATTTTTGTATTTTTAGTAGAGACAAGGTTTCATTCACCATGTCGGCCAGGCTGATCTTGAACTCCTGACCTCTAGTGATCCGTTCACTTTGGCCTTCCAAAATGTTGGGATTACAGGCTTCAGCCACTGTGCCCGGCCCACACTGTCTTAATTTCTAAGGCTTTATAGTAAGTCATGATATCAAGTAGTGTTAATCCTCTACTTTATTCTTTTTTCCCCCAAAGTTATTACACATAAAATCTTAAATCAGCTTGTCAACTTCTGGAAAAGAAAAAAGAAAAAAGACTGCTAGAATCTTGAGAGGAATATGGTGACTCTACTATCAATTTTAAAGACAACTGACATTTTATTGAGACTTTCAGTCCATGGACAAGATTTATGTACTTATTTAAGTCTTCCTGAGTTTCTTTTAGCATATTTTGTAATTCTCTTTTTCAACTTTTATTTTAAAATCAGGGAGATACATGTGCAGATTTGTTACAAAGGTATATTGTGTAATGCCATGGACATAAAGATGGGAACAACAGACACTGAGGACTCTTTGAGGGGGTAGAGAGGGAGGGGGGCAAGGAATGAAAACTTACCTATTATTGGGTACTATGATCATTACCTGGGTGATGGGGTCAATCACACCCTAAACCTCAGCATCACACAGTATACCTTTGTAATTTTCAATGTGCAGGTTTTAAACCTCTTTTTTCAAATGTATATCTATGTATTTAGTACTGACGATGCTGCTATTGTAAATGGTGTTTTTAAGTTTTTATTGAGACAGTCACAGATTCATGTGCAGTTGTCAGAAAAAATAGATTCCATATACACTTGGTCCAGTTTCCCCAATAGTAACATTTTTCAAATGATGTGTATATATACACACATATCATCCATCGACACATACACATGCATAAGTACATATATACATACATACATGCATATGTGAACTTGTACACTGAATGTGCTTTTATAATTGAGAACCATTGGCTTATACATTTTTCTGATGTTTTCTGCAGTTTCTCTACCTTCAAAAAAATCACCATTACAAAAAAATATTACAAAATTGTTAATATTGTTTTTGCTCTTTCCATGCTGTCATAATAAAAAACCATCTCTACATGGAAAGAATCAAATTACATAATATCCAGTATTTTTTCCTTTTTTTAAAAAAGGTCATGCACTACATCTCAAGACTAAAAATATCTGAAAATTACATATGCCACTGTGTGTGTTCTTTTAAATGGAAGTCCATATACACTTAAAACGACTGAGTTTACAGGTTACTCTCCCATGAAAAAAAAAAAAACTTCTTTCTGGTTCAAGATGCTTTTCACATCGTGACTTAAAAAAAAAAATTTCATTTCCAGATTACCCCACTATATGGTATTTCATAAGCTCTCAAGAGCCATCTACAAATAATACAAGTTATTTGGAGTTTTCATTTGATGACAGTTTTCTATATAAATCAAGCTTGAGGGTATATTTTGGTTCCTTAAGACCTAATTACTTACTTTGTCTGCAGCTGCCAACAAGTTGTCAGCCATTTTGTCAAGGTTTGGTGCTCTCCCTGTGTAAATGAATCTCATCATTTCTTTAAAAACTTCAGGGTCTAAATCATTTATTTCCACTCGATTCTGATATTGAAAAACAACACAAAAGAGTTTAAAAAAAATGCACACACAAATGAACCAAAGTGAATCTTTGACAGTAATTTAAAAGCCCTACATCTACACTAAAATAGTGTATAACTCAAATACACATATACAGATATTTCTAAATTCTACTTTAAAATTGAGGTAGGTACATCTTCATTAAGTACTTCGGCAAAGTGAAGTGGACAAGTCCAAGAGGAAAAGCATACACTATCGGAGAGGTGGGAACCATGGGCAGCTGGAGAGACCACATCCGGATATTCAGACCAAGCCAAGCACCACCATGCGGAAAAAGGAGCCCCAAGTTTTCAATTAAAAAAAAAAAAAAAAAAAAAAAAAAAAAAAAAAAAAAAAAAACACAAGTAAACAAACGGAAAACTATAAGCCAAATAAAACACATCTGTGTTAAGTTTCTGATCACTGTTCTAAAGGACACTGCCTATTAACCCTTTCTTTGTTGAATCCCTAGGTCCTAATACAACACCTAAGACTCTATAACAAACAGTTCTATTTCCAGAATTAATCAAAAGTAGGGCAAGGTACCAGAGAGGTAACAACAAAGCCCACTACCTCAGAATTCTCTAATTTGCAAAAATGGCATGTATTATCAAATACTGGCACTTCCTTGCTTACCTGAAAAACAGTCAAGTCCAAAGAGGACTAGTGCTTTTTTACTGCATGTTTTTGTATTTAGTTTTTTTGCTGAGATCAATAAGGCTAAATATCTAACTAAATGAGAGCAAATTTTTCTGACCCCTTGATGTCAACAGTATATGATATTGATGTCTCCCAACTTGAAAGTGATCATAGCATCTCCCCAAACCAAAATCTGGAGAAAGAAAGCAGTTATTTTATTGCAGCATCTAGTTCTGCAGAAAGAATAAAATTGAGCCACATGAATAAACTCTGGAGTTGTCCAGCTGGAGCCCTACGGTCCACAAGTTATGCAAACAGCAAAGAATTAACCTCTGATCTCTAACGTAACTACATTTCACGATGACAAGTGAAAGAGAAATATCTGGGGGAGTCAAGTAGGTAACATCCTGATTTTACAGTTGGTATACAATAATACTGATGTCATCTATGTTATTTTTGTTGCTAGAAAACAGATTCCAAAAATCAATCCATAAAGTCTACAAAGGGAGAATATATACCTTGAACAGAGACTTTTCAAATAGCTATGGACCAGAAGAGTCCTTTGGATAACTGTCCTTTTGGATAACAACTATCCAATTTACCTACCAGACGGGCATAAAAAATAGCTGTTCCCTGGAATATTCACTGCACATCCACATTGAGCTACATCTATTGTTCTATTATAGAACACATTTTTTCTTATTTATAAAAATTTTCCCTGCTTATCACAGTATGACAATGAGAACATTGCACTACTACTTTTAAAACATACAGCCAACTACTTTACCTTTGTATAAATTAAATATTAGCCTTTAAGCCATGTTTACCTTTTTGCTTTCTTCCATTTCATGTTCAAACATGGCGTTAAAAACTGGGGATCGAGCTGTAACAAGATTATGCATCATTATTTTATGCATAAATGTATTTTTTAAATGTACTATATTACCCCGTAAGTAGAAAGTACCTGCAAGCACAGATTTATGAGCTTTAAATTCTTGTCCTCTCACGAAAAAACTGCAGTCTGTAAATTTTGTGTTTTCCCAGAGATTACCTAAATCTTCTGCTAGACGACACTCAGGCACCTTCAAAGTATTTGTATTAGTATGTCCTGATATGTTTACTGAATCTTGGACCACACTCACCTAATAAAAAAGGAACAGCAAGAAAAACACTTTCACAAAGTAATATCAATAATTAAAGTCTATACTTCAATTTTTTTATGTTTAAGATTATTTGGATAATTCAATGTACTCCTAATCAAAATTTATAATATCTAGAAACTGAAATTAAAACACAATTTAAAGGAGAGAAATGAAAAAATTAGAAATAATATAGATCTTTTTCAATTTATTTTATGTAAATAAATGGCTTATCAATTGGTCAGAATGCTTGATTATTAAAGTAATTACAAAAATACTTCTCAATAGAAAAGCCACAATATGATATAAACTCAAACAAGAATACATCTTTGTGAGGTGGAGAAATAAATTTTTTTATTTTCTTACACTTCAAACCTATCTACATTTAAATTTTACTATATGTACATAAACATAGTATTTTGCTTAGAAGTCAAAATGACTTTTTACAGTATAAAAAAGGTGATAAAATTACAGTCTATGATATGCAAGTTGAGAAGTGTTTAAAGTGTTATTCCTAATGTTTCACTTCTAGTAAAACTAATTTAAATACATATTAAACTGATTTAAATGTTAAGGTACAAAAACTTCCACAAAAGCAACTGTAATTATTAAAGTTCATGAAAATCTTTTATGGAAGATCAACAGCAAGAGCAATATAATTTAGTTCAATTTGCAGACCCTTATTTACTTAATAATCAATAAAAGTAGGTAATGATTACAGTATTATTTTTATGGAGATTCCAATATAATATAGATTAAGTTATTTCCCATAAAAGATGACTACATACTGAATAATATCCTAAAACACTACTAAGTCTTGCACACAACTTTTTAAAAAATTTTATTTATTTATTTTTTATTTTTGAGACAAAGTCTGGCTCTGTCGCTCAGGCTGGAGTGCAGTGGTGTGATCTCGGCTCACTGCAACCTCTGCCTCCTGGGTTCAAGTGATTCTCCTGCCTCAGATCTCCCAAGTAGCTGGGATTACAGGTGTGCACCACCATACCAGGCTAATTTTTGTAGTTTTTAGTAGAGAAGGGGTTTCACCATGTTGGTCAGGCTGGTCTTCAACCCCTGACCTTAAGTGATCCACCTGCCTTGACCTCCCAAAGAGTTGGGATTACAGGCATGAGCCACTGCACCTGGCTGCACACCATTTTTTTAAAAAACGAATTCTACTATGCTATTAAGAATTTCACATTACATTTAACACATGTAAAAAATACATTTAAAGAAAACACTACCTTAACTACTAAGTAAATGTTTCAAAGTAAATGACTTTAAAACAAACAAACAAAAAGTGCTACATTGTTCATCTATTGCTGTTTTCAACTGCTAAGTTTTGGGATCATTTGTTACGCAGCAATAGATAGCTGTATTAATTTAACAATATTTCATCAGGCTTTTATTAAGTAAAATATAAATAAGGACACACATATATACAATAAACTATGCAGAAAACAGAATCAGAAATAAATAAATTTGCTAAACTACCAACATGCTAACAAACACAAAGTCTAATAATGTAAAATGCTTGGAGAAGATTAAGTCTCAGAAGTCCCAATACATCCAAACATACAAACATGTATCTCATGTGAATGAACACACACTTCTAAAGAAAATCAGAAAATTTTATTTTCTGAGGATATTTTATTAACCACTTTTGCCCTAAATTTACATATTAACCTTTTGAAATCATGTGTCATAGAAATCATCCAATCTATTCACCTTATTTGATAAAGAGATTTCAAACCGTGCTAAAGACAAGGTAAACAAAGTGTTCCAAACCATATTGTGCTGGCTAGTACGAAAGGAAGACTACACCTAAATCTCCAGATTCCTTTCTTTTCTTTTTTCTTTTTCAGACAGTCTTGCTCTGTTGCCCAGGCTGGAGTGTAGTGGCGCGATCTAGGCTCCCTGCAAGCTCTGCCTCCCGGGTTCACGCCATTCTCCCGCCTCAGCCTCCCAAGTAGCTGGGACTACAGGCGCCCGCCACCATGCCTGGCTAATCTTTTGTATTTTTAGAGACGGGTTTTTAACCGTGTTAGCCATGATGGTCTCAATCTCCCGACCTCGTGATTCACCCGCCTCAGCCTCCCAAAGTGCTGGGATTACAGGCATGAACTACTGCGCCTGGCCCAGATTCCTTTCTTTATGGCTGTTTGTGCAATATTTTTTTGATATTTTTAAAAATTAGCAACATTAACACAATTATGATCAAAAAGCATTTATTACAACAATCTTGTGAGATGTTTCTCTAAGTATGGGAGCCACAAGATATTGTATGAATAAATAAATCTGCCAATAAAGGTTCTCCTATCTTATCAAGTTTTTAATCAAATTATGTCTAAAATTTTAATAACTGTAAAAGAGAAAAGAAGTTTCACTAATCCTTACCCAACTGCCCTATTCTACTACACTTATAACCTAATGGTATAGACACAAAAAATGTTGGTGTTAATATTCAAGGTTTCGTAAGGGATCAGCTCTTTAGACCCTAATAGCATTTATTTGTTCATATCAAGCACTGCTCTTGAAATTTCTAGAGAGAAACACTGGATCTGTTCAATGTCTTGCATGATATATACAGCAGAGTTATAAAATGTGATGATGTATTTAATTTCAGAAATGATTTCTTGAATTCTATTTACTGTCTCTTAACGAATTCAAAATAACATATTTAATTAAAAATTTGGCAAAAAATCAGGTAATAAAAGGATTACAAAATAAAGACAATATTATCAGACACAGATATTGATATTATATTTGTATCCTGTATAAGCAAGAACAATTCAGAAGATTTGTATTATTGACATACCTATCTACATAGTATTATCACAGCAACCACAAATTTTAACTAAGATACATAATTAACACTTCATACTCCAAAGAGTATTCAAGAGACTACTTATAGAGCAGAAATTAATGATCTAATTAAAAATCGACACATGCAATGGATTCTCATTTTCTTGATACCTATATTTAAGAAAATGTTAAAAATTTGGTTTTATCTATTACATACTCAAATGTAGGTAATGAATACTCTTACTGAATGGAACCTAGAATAAAAAATTCAGGAAAAAGGCTGAGATTCTTTTCTGAGGTCAAATTTATGCTTCTTTCACACACACACACACACACACACACACACACACACACAAAGGCAAATGTGCAATCCTCAAAATTGTTACATGTTGCAAAGCAAAGCCTCAAAGTCATTTGACAGTCCTTTGTCAAATTTGCTTTTGGCTCAACTCAAAGAATATAGTTTAGACTGACAAGGAGCATCTGAGGGATCTAATCTGTGACTATCCTGAAAAATGTGCGTCTCTTCCAATGCAGAGCTAACTGTTGGTTCCAGTTTTTGAAATCTGAATTTTCCAACTAATTCTAAAAGCCAGGAATTTCCAATGCTGCATAGTACTACAATTTTGCCATTATAATCAACTAGCCAAACACCCACCACACTGGCTCCAAAGTGAGAAACTTTTAACAGTCGAATTTCACATGAATATCTTCCAGAATAGTGAGTTTTAGACTTTTTGACTTTCATAGACTGGTGTCATTTTTTTAAAAATCTGGTGACAGAAATAGGGTAGTCAACTTTTCATTTTGCCAAGAAAGGGCTTTTTAGAAAATAAATCCCAACTTCCACCCACTATCATATATAATTATTTTAAAACAGAAAGGCTATCTGCTATGATTTGAATGTATTCCACAAAGATCACATGTTGGAAATTTAATACCCAATACAACACTCTTGAGAGGTGAGACCTTTCAGAGGTAACGAGGTCATGAGGACTCTAACCTCATGAATGGATTAATGCGTTTACTGAGACAATGGGTTTATTAAAGCGAGTTTGGCCTGTTCTCACACACATACACCCTTCTACCCTTCATCAACCCCTACTCTTCCCCTCACCTCTTCTCTTGTCTTTCTCACCATGTGATGACTTCCACCATGTTATGATGTGAAAGAAAGGACCTCACCAGATGTAGCCTTAATCTTGGACTTCAAAGCCTCCAGAACCATGAGCCAATAAAAATTCTGTTCTTTTAAAATCATCTAATCTCAGGTATTCTGTTAATGGCAACATGAAATGGACTAAGACACTATCTTAGCAAAAGATAAACAGGATGGGAAAAAAGATGTGTCCTTAAAATGAGCTAGTTAAACCTCATGAAATACTTGTTTATATATATTTTATCTGTACATATATTTTTCCTGTATATCATGAAATGGCATGGGTCTGTAGACTATCAGAGTATTTAAAATCTGTTGGATTTCAAAAGATAAATTAAACTAACCAGTTTTCTAGTTTTCCTACTTATTTCTCAATTCCTGTTTTCTGCATCACTTTGGGAAGAGGGCAGAACTGCTTACACTACCAATCTCTATCTCTGGCTACTTTAACCACTGTAGGGAACTTGCAAGATTAAGTTATGTTTTGTGCAAAAAAGGGTAGCACCCAACTGCCTTACCTGTCTACAGCACCACTTGCAGGGGAGGGGGAGGAGGCAGTTCTTTAGGAAGGGTAGTGCAATGCTTCCTCCTCTTCTGCAAGCAGTGCTGGAGATTCTGTAGAAGGAAGGGCATCCGTGAGCGGGGTGGAAGAAATAATGGAGGGCATGAAGACTGTTAGTTAAAAGTACCTTTTGCCCACCTATGCTAAATACGGTGCCCAGGGTATAATTATCTATATCAGCAAAAAGATGTATATTTCAGGATCCAAAAATGAATCTGGTCGATGCCAAATTTAAAATATATGTCATGCTGGGTTTTGTTTTTGGGGGTCACTAAGCAGGTGGCATATGGATACCAAGCATACAAAAAAAAAAAAAATCTTAAACTTAATTTCAGCCTTATTTCTGAATTTCTTGGTTGTCTAGGTTCCAGCACAGTGTACTTAGGAGAATATCTGTAAATATGATTTCAATTCTAAAAAAAAAAAAAAGGTATTTTCTAAAAGGTTCATTTCTAAAACTATTTTAGCTGGTCATTTTTTTTGTTGTTGTTAAAATTGGATCAAATAGCCTTTAAGATCCTTTCTGTTCTAAATTAACATTTTAAAAACTTACATGTTGAAATTTAGGATAACTGCTAAAATTCTGGAAGACTCTACAGTAAGTATGCTAAAAATTTTATATAGCATAACCTATATTTATTTAGAATACTACTAAGAATATCTGCCGATTAGCAACAAATACTGTTTTCTTCCCAATTACTTAATAAGACTTGTGCTATGTGCTTTGTCAACCAAATAATTGTATTCATAATAAACTCATCATACAGTTAACGGGTCTAAGTAAAAAAATAAGATGCAATTATATAGTCCCTGGCGGCATATTTCAATTATTCTTCTGACATAATGTCATACAATTAGTTTGTAATCTTGTCAAGAAATCTTACACACTTACTGTAAAAAGATTACAGCTAACTTAAAGAAGTTATTATACTCCTAACACACTCATCTGTCCATGATAATCTGTTGAAATATATCTACTGCTGAATACTTGATAAAAATCTTTTCAACTATCTTTCTTATGAAAATTAGCAACTGCCTTAAACATTTTGATAAAACTGTTACTGATGTATATTCTCTATAAACTGTACTGGTTAAAAATATAATCCTTGAATTCAGTCCAAAGGTGAATCTCAAAAATTCATATAGATAAAACTACCTAATGATAACATGACAAAAGCAAATCCAAACATCAAATTAGGACAAATCATAAGTGTACGTTATTGGCAGAGGCAATGCTAGTAACTTTCAAAATATGCCATTCTATGCACATAATCACACCTTATAAGTTTGTCAACAGACACAGGCATATCTTAAAAATTTGAGAATTATTTCTTAGAATGCTATTTGATTAGATTAATCCAACTGCCTGAACAACCAGAAAGTTTCTTAATGTTTTCCAGGTACTTCTGGGTTCAAACTGATAAACTCTCAGTAATAATGTTGAATACAATCAATTTGAAAATTTTTTTAAAAAGTGACAATCTATGTCAGTTATTCAGAATGAAGAAAATATTCAGGAATGTTCACATATTCACATTCACAGTCTTTTCAAGAGAAGAAGGATGCAGTGTTGTAGTATAAGTGTACACATAAATTATAGCTAGAAATATGACATGTTTCCAGACTGGGTCATTACATTGATTTGTAGTCAATAATTTTCTACAGCTTTTTCTAGTCAAGAATTTACAAAGGAAACTTGATGAACTATACCAATTAATTTTTAAAGGGTTATTAATCCAGTTTATACTTTTGCCATATCACTAAATAAACCATGGGGTTCCTTAGAATAAAAGATGTACCCACCTCACAAAATAATGTAAGCTTGTCATCTGGTAAAAGACCATTAGCTTCGTCAAGCAAAAAGTCCCTTCTAATGAATTTTTTAAAACCCCAGTCCTTCCCTTGCACAAATCGATATGCTCTTTGGCTTTCTGGTGGAAAACAGAATAGAGTTTAAATAAAATAAATATCCAAGAGACTTTTTAAACATGGTAACACAGTTAAATGTGTGAAAACAGGACTTGCCAATACATCCATCATAAAAATTGCAGATATTTGTGTTTATAAATCAAATGTCGTAAGAGTTTTAAGTCAGGTAGAAATAGTAACTTCACATGCCTACTCAATTTTAGCCATTGTCAATGAGCTCAATTTCAGACTTCTGGATCTCAAATAGAAAAGTCAGATCAAATGTTATGGAGAAGGAAGAGACCTTTTTAACAATCTAGGCCCTAAAAGACAATGAAATAGGATCAAAATATGTTGGTACAGGCATACTACTCATCATCTAATATCAGAATCTGGTAAGAAACATACATCTTATTTCCTGCTTCTCCCTTTAAAAATGGATGTTCTAAATATCAAGGCATGTTTAAGCTTTCCTGGCATAACCATCCCACTGATTTAAGTTTTATCCAACTATAGAAAATCCATGAATCTGTGAAAAGCTAAATAAAGTCCTTTATCATTCCTAAGTCTCCAGACATAACCTCCTCTCCCCTAAAAAGAATTTTTCATAAAAGTCCAAAAGATGCTTTTCATGTAATTTGTAATAGATTTAATAAATATCTGAAGTAAATATTTCAAATGCCTAAGGTACTCTATAACAACTATATACTAGGCAGTAAACAAGAACCTCTACAGAAAGTATTCATCATCTATTATACAAAGAATAAAATGGAAGTGGAAAATCAGTAATCAATCTATCTGAAATACTCCACTATCTTAGGTAAGACAATGTGAAAATATATATTATGTTAGCAATATATTATTTAAAAATGTATGTGAATGTGAATTTTCTGTAATCAAAAGTTATTTGATTCTGTGATTTATTTCTAGAAAATATTATTCTCCTGCCATACACAATGTACATTTCCTACATCACTCTTCTATTATGAAGCTCAAGGCTACTACTGCATTTCAGCTGGCTATATATGTGAATTTTGGACTGAAATTAATAGGCCCTGAAACTAAGAAAAACAGCTCCTTTCAGTCAGTGTTCAATCCACTGCTCAAAAAATTCTAGTGATGAAATATCAGGGCACTCTATCTCTTTCTCATTGTTCTTCAGATTTTATTACCTGGCAAAAAAGGCAAGAGAGAAATTTTTCCTGAGCACCTATTATATATACCAAGCACTGAACCAGGCACCTTACCCTAACAGCAACTATTTTTCTAAGTGACAACTGGGATGTCATTTTAGGACACGCAGAAGTAATATTATTAATCATTTTTACATGTTTTACGAAGTCTAAGACTCAGTAAAATAATTATAGCTCTCTGCTGGATTTAAATAATGGTCAAATTAAAAGTTTCAGGTTAAGCAGATTTTAGTGGAAAAAAGTCCCAGACTTTTCTAGGTAAAGGTGCAGAAGAAGTCCCAATATGTAGTTATACAGGAATGTCTTCACTCAGTTTGCAAATCACTTACCCATTGCTTTTGTTTCTTCCCTTTTAGCATTCAGAAGGGAAAATTTGAATTTTGCTCGAACTTCACTTTTGGGACAGCTGACTAAAAGCAAATACAAGGACAAGTAGTCTTTACTTTCATCATCTAATCCCTTTGGGTTTACCCTCAGGCACCTAAAATAAAACAATAAGCTCACATGGAGGAATACAATACTTGAAAAGCATGAGACAGAGAGAGAGAATACTGAAATCATATGTTAATGTCACAAACAGCACTCCTGTCAACATCCTCACAGTTCTTTATAATTCCCCACACAATAAGGAACATATTACCAATCTAATATGAAATTATAGTAATACTCATTCAGGAACAATAACAACAAAATCATGAGCAGATGATGATCACATCAAAACAAAAAACAAAATCCAAAGCAAACAAAATCTTACCATTTCATTTTGTCACTTGGGCCAGATGAAAATGTTGAACTTTTTAACACTTCACCCATTTCCTCTCGACAAAAACTGAAGTTATTAATGGTCCACATGTAGGAAAATTTTACTACTTTAACCTAAGAGATTCAGAAAACCACTTTTATAATGATGACACTAATACTTTTAACTTGTTACATGTTCAACATCCTATGATCCAGTCTTCTAACACTTCTAATAACTATGGCAAAGTGTTTCACAATAATATTCTCAACATACTGTAAAATTTATAAGTGACATAAAGTGAGGGATTTTTAAGAGCATGTACCTGTGTGTAACACCAGCTTTCTGCTATGGGACCAGTAGACATATCTCCAGGTAGAGGTGGGGTAGGTTCCCGAGACATTGCCACTTTATTGTAGTCTTTTAGGATTTACGTAGTACCCCACACAGTTGACTACCTTACCTACAAAGGAAAGAAGTCTGATGTACTGATTAAAAAATTTAAATGACAGAATCAAGAGGGAAGACATATTTAAACAGACATGAAACAATTACTATCCCAAACTAGGTTATGAAGGAACATGTGAGAATTTTAAATAAATTTAATGATTTTAAGAAATATAAAATAAGTTTTTGTAACATATAACACTTGAAATCTAAACAAACATAGTATTTATAGATAAGATTATTTTGTAAAGACGTGTTCTCCGAAAAATCACACATTTTAAAATAACGTATAGTTTAAGAGTAAGAGCATATACACAAAACCACAAAATACCTTGGAAACATAATGACATCAGTTAATATCTGGTTTACCTTCCTTCACCCTTTCATTGACATAGTCATGAAAACAAAAAGGTTTGCAAAGTTAGAACTATAAATACTAGTTACCCATCTGTCAGACTACAGAATTTTTCATCAAGCAAAACATAGAATGGAATGTAACAGGCAATGAATGCTCTGTAAGAAGAAATACAGACTTTCTACGAAAGTTTACGTCTATCTCAGACAACAGGTTCTCTGATAAGACTTCATCCCTAACAGAGTGCTTCTTACCGAGATGTACTATGTCATAAAATTTCCTCCCAGTTAGTTGTACTATACTTGTACTATATACAATGGGATGCATAATTACCTCTTCATAACCTAACCAGGATATTAGTGACCAGATGCTGCTGCTTTGTAACTTACTAAAAGAAAGAGGCACAATCAGAATAAGCTACATAAGCAGTGCACTCTTGAGGTGCAAGATGGTTTCAAGATTACATGACAATATATGTACTGAAGTCTGGAGAACCCTATGCTACCACAGATAAAACAGACTTTAAGACAAAAATTGTTATGAGAGACAAAGGATATTATATATTGATAAAAGGGTCAATCCATCAAGAAGGTATGACAAGTACAAGCATATATACACCACATAATAAAGTCCCAAACTATATCAAGCAAAAAACTAACAGAATTAAAGAGAGAATAGACAATTCTACAATAAAAGTTGGAGACAGCAATACCCAACATTCAATAATGCATAGAACCAGGAAGATGGATAAAGAAATAGCAGACTTGAATAGCAGTATAAAATAGCTAGACCTAATGGCCATTTCACCCATCAACAGTAGAACACACATTCTTTTCAAGAGCATGTGGAACATTCTCCAAGACAGACCACTATTGTTTTCTACAGAGTTGGGATTAGAAACAAAAGCAGAAACAGAAGTTGAATATTTATTTTACGCAAATTCATAGTTAATTAAATAAATGTACTGAAAGAGTAATGATTATTAGACTTATCTGTTAGAAAAATCTCTAGTAATACAAGAGAAGGATGTGTCCCGGTCAATACTTTTGCCAGTGACTGTAAACAAACCTGATAAAATAAGCCATCATGACCAATTTCAAAAATAATCAACCAAGAAAAAATATCTGAAATGCATATAGCACATGCAACTAATTTCCTTAATATATAAAGAATTTGTACAAATAAAACAATAAGTGAATAACTCACAGGAAAGAAACTTATAATTAGAAAATAAAAGTCAAAACTAAATTAAAAGCCACTTTTCCCTATCAAATGAGGAACAATCCAAAAGATGAATGAGAGTATAAGGAGAGGTGCTCTCATACTTTTCTTGTGGGAATACAAATAATATAATAATCTCCCTTATTATTTCCTGGTGAGATTTCTGGCAAGAAGGGAATGATGCTAAAATACAAGCTACCAATTTCTAAAAGTATAAAAATGCAGAGGGTGTTATTTGATGTCCATGAAAGCATTTATATGATTTCT
Source organism: Rhinopithecus bieti (assembly GCF_001698545.2). Taxonomy (NCBI): domain Eukaryota; kingdom Metazoa; phylum Chordata; class Mammalia; order Primates; family Cercopithecidae; genus Rhinopithecus; species Rhinopithecus bieti. The sequence goes on from NW_016803937.1 coordinate 8,204,389, forward strand.
GGCAACTTGCATTGATTTCAAAAACATTCACACACACAAAAAAATGATGAGATGAGCAAGCATTTCACAGAAGAATGATTACCAAAAAAAAGAAAAAAAAAAGTTTACCCTCACTTGTAATCAATGAAATAGAAAAAGAACTCATAACATTTTCTACCTATTGCATTGTCCAAGATTATTTTAAACTGTCAAGCCCTACAGCCAGCAAAATTGCAGAGAAGCAGATGTCACTATACTGGGAATAAGGCTTTGCTATAGATCAATTTTATAATTAGTATCAAAAGAAATTTTGTCAGATTCATCCTATAAATACATCCTAGGAAAATGATTACAACTGTGAAAAAGATAATTTTGAGCACAGTATATGTAATATTAACACATGGAAAATGTGCAACCATTAGGAGTGTATTAAATTTTCTTAATGACAGGGAAGTGTTCAGGATATGTTATATATCTAAAAAAAACAAACAGAATGCCTAACAGGACATCGCTTTTATAAATATAAATAGTATATGGAGGTACCGGTGCATAAAGAAAAACAGACTGGCAGGTGGAGGCCCTGAGTTGCACTTTGGCATTTCAGTGATAATGTCAAATACATCTAAATATTAAAGGCTATCTCTGAGTGATGAGCTTTTTTTCTTATTTTTATTTATTTATATTTCATCAATGTGTTATATTTTAATTAATACAGAAATACAAGTAATTATTTTTAAAAGTAGTGGGAAACATGGTTATTTTCAAACTCATACGGACCACAACAAATATGTAATATCTTGTGTCTATGTTATTATTTAACTAATAGATCCTGAGGTAGAAGGTAAAAAGAAAGAAATCAAAGAAAACGTTAACCTGAATCTTTAAGCTTTTATAAAAAGATACTATTATAATTTAACACTAACAAAATACATAAATAAAAAAGTTTTAGAAACCCCAGAGGGTAAAGAGAAAGTTCTTCAATATCTCTAGAAGAGTTATTATCTTCCTGAAGTATAATTCACAACATACCTCATATATAAAAATATACTTCATACACACTTCAAGTGTAATTCATATATAAAAGCAAAATAATCCCAGCACTTTGGGAGGCTAAGGCAAGCGGATCACTTGAGCCCAGGAGTTCAAGACCAGCCTGGCAAACATGATGAAACCCTGTCTCTACTAAAATACAAAATAAGCCAGGCATGGGGCAGGCGCCTATAATCCCAGCTACTCTGGAGGCTTAGGCAGGAGAATTGTTTGAACCTGGAAGGTGGGGTTGCAGTGAGCCAAGATCGCACTACTGCACTCTAGCCTAGGCAACAGAGCGAGACTCCATCTCAAAAAAAA
>NW_016803937.1:8208749-8237202 GCF_001698545.2 Rhinopithecus bieti
CAACATGATGAAACCCTGTCTCTACTAAAATACAAAATAAGCCAGGCATGGGGCAGGCGCCTATAATCCCAGCTACTCTGGAGGCTTAGGCAGGAGAATTGTTTGAACCTGGAAGGTGGGGTTGCAGTGAGCCAAGATCGCACTACTGCACTCTAGCCTAGGCAACAGAGCGAGACTCCATCTCAAAAAAAAAGAAAAGAAAAAAAAAAAAAAAAAAAAAAAGAAAGAAAAAAAAAGCAAGCTACATAAAAGGTTACAAGGATTTTTTGTCGTCGTCGTTGTTTTCTCTCCAGCTACTCCTTCAAACCTTCAAAGGATGTAGTTACAAGATGAGGGTATGGAGAATCTGAGTGAACAGACTGTATGTGTGAGCACTTTACAAGATATCATATGTTGTTTATTCTTCAGTAGCTCTGTGAGATGGGTGTTAATACCCCATCTTAATGATGAGTAAAGAGAGTTTGGAAAGCTTACTTTAGAGTTTAAGTAATTAGAAAATAGTTGAACATAAATTTGCCTGGCTCCAAAGTCAATGCTCTTTCCATAGAATCATAGTGCCCTTCCAGATTTTACAAAGCTGAAACAGGCCTTACCGATCTATTCCAATTCTTATTTTACAAATGAGGACCAAGACGAGAGAAACGGACTGGCACAGAAAATAAGAACTGTCCAAATTTACACTGTTAGATGAATACTAGAACAAAGAACAAAGACAAAGATCTCCCAAAGTCCACTTTAGTGCTATTTCCAGGATTCTACTTTTTTCCTCCTCTTCATAAGAAGACAAATGAAAATAAAAACAGCAGACTATCAACTACCTATTAACATTCAGGCCTTCCTGTTCTCATTCTTACAGAAAAAGCTTGCAGAGAGGGTACAATGAAACTAAGACCTAGAGAAAAACACAAGACAATCAATCCATATACATCAACGAATAAGTAAAAGATTCTTCCCTATCCCATCGTATAGTCTTAATCATTTCAAGTGTGATATTTCCTACTTTTACTTATTAAAGGGAAAGCAAGATTTGTTATTTGAATAAACATATACAAGACTTCCTACTTCAACAAAATGCTTGAGTGTCACAATGTTTTATATATGTCATATAGACACATACAACTATCTAACTTTATATAAACATTTCAAGTATTCAGAAAACATAAAAAGAATCACATGTCAAACAATCACGTACCCACCATCCTGGTGCGTCCCTACCACCATCATATTTCCTCTCTTTACCAGAAGTAACCTATATCCTGAATTGCTGATTATCATACCAATAAATTTATTGACATTCTTTAAAAATATCTATGAATCCCTAAACTATATAGGTAGAAATTCATAGATATGTAATAATGTATATACATGTAGATGTCACAAAATAGTAGAGAGCTCCAAAACTCTATCCCTCCACAAAAGAAATGAATAGCTGGTGAAATGGTCAGAATCAGCTTGTTTGAAACTCTGGAACTGAATCAAAAACTTAACAGCTAAGGGAATGCTTAGTGAAGACAGAAGCTACTGAATTTCAGTGAGAAAGGGCTGTGGCATTTTAACACATCTGCTTATTATGGCCCCCTCCCCCAGTTTGGTGGTCCACCCAAGTCATCAACCCTCATTCCTGATACAGGATGCTGGTATAAAGTCATTTGCCCTCATTCCTGGTATAGGGTGCTGGTACCAAAGGGAGCAATAAGGACCTTATTCTAAAACGTATTGTCATTATGTACTTTGACCAGTCTGGCAATTCCCTGAAGGACTGACTGAAGGGCCAGTGTCACCTGCCTTGGAGCTTCCCCGAGGTAGGGGACAGCATTCTGGGATCTGGCATTTATCAAAAACATTAAGAGGCAAATGTATTAGTTATAGCCACCTAAAGAAGGAATCAGAGTTGGCACAAGCAATGGCCAAGCAAAAAAGCCTGGGAAGGAAGAAGCTGGGGAATAAAAGCTTTGGAAAGCTCCCACATATACCAGGAAATCTACAAAGCCATGGTATGGCCAGGGGCAAACACATCTTGAAAACAGGTAAGAAGGTCCTAAGCTGGCTCACAGTGCTGAGCCAACAGGAAGTGAAGACTAAGGCAGAGTTGTAAATGGCCTGGCTAAGCACTGAAGAAGTGATCCAACAGACAGGCAATCAGCAAAGACTGGAAGAGTATCTTTAAGGGTTCTTATGTTTATGGAAATCAAAAACAGGTTGAAAGTGAAACGACAAAAAAAGATATTTCATGCAGAAGAGAGTTGGGGGGTTATGCTACCATAAGACAAAACAGACTTTAAGTCAAAAATTGTTACAAGAGACAAAGGATATTATATATTGATAAAAGGGTCAATTCATCAAGAAGGTATGACAAGTACAAACATATATACACCACATAATAAGAGTCCCAAACTATATCGAGAAAAACTAACAGAATTAAAGAGAGAATAGACAATTCTACAATAATAGTTGGAGACAGCAATACCCAACATTCAATAATGCATAGAACCAGGAAGATCAATAAAGAGATAGCAGACTTCAACAGTAGTATAAAATAACTAGACCTAATAGCCATTTCACCCATCAACAGTGGAACACACATTCTTCTCAAGTGCATACGAAATGTTCTCAAGGATAGAACATATGCTCGCTAGGCCACAAAACAAGTCTCAACAAATTTTTTAAATATTAAATTATACAAAGTATCTTCTCTGATTGCAGTTGAATGAAACTATAAATCAGTAACGGAAGAAAAAAAATTAAAATTCACAAATGTGGAACTACCAGAAAACTGACTCAGGAAGAAACAGAAAATGTGAACAGACCCCCATAACCAGCAAAGACTGAACCATTAATGAAAAAAGCTTTCAGCATGACAACTTAAGGAGTTACATGGACACACTCCCCAGCAAATTTGGTGAAAAATATAAAAACACTGCTGGAAGCACAGAACAAATGAAGAAACATTTATTCAAGAAAATTTAGTAGAGACTATGAGAAAAGTGAGAGTCTGTGGTGTTTGAACCAGGACCTGCTCTGTCCCAACTCAAGGAGTTAGAAACTCCACTCCAGACTGGTGTAGCAACAAGCACTGTGTTCCCTCTTCCAAGAGGTCCAGTCAAAGTCTTCCTGTGACAGGAAGGATGTCAACATTTCTTATCCTGCCTCTAAGGGAGGAGACCACCCCTCATACTGTCTTACGCCCAATTTCTGCCTCCAAAGAAAAAAGAAGTAAAAACTAAAAGGCAGCCCGGGTGTGGTGGCTCATGCCTGTAATCCCAGCACTTTGGGAGGCTGAAGTGGGTGGATCACGAGGTCAGGAGATCGAGACCATCCTGGCTAACACGGTGAAACCCCGTCTCTACTAAAATACAAAAAAAAAAAAAAAAAAAAAAAAATTAGCCAGGCATGGTGGTGGGCGCCTATAGTCCCAGCTACTGGGGAGGCTGAGGCAGGAGAATGGTGTGGACCCGGGAAGTGGAGCTTGCAGTGAGCCGAGATCACGCCACTGCATTCCAGCCTGGACGATAAAGCGAGACTCCTTCTCAAAAAAAAAAAAAAAAAAAAAAAAAAAAAAAAACAAAAAAAACTAAAAGGCAGAAATGAAACCCACAGGCAGACAGCCCGGTGCTACACCCTGGGCCTAGTAGTTAAAAATCAACCCATGACTTAAGTGCTTGTGTTATCTATAGATTCCAGACACTGTATGGAGAAGTATCATGAAAATCCCCATCCTGTTCTGTTCCATCCTGATTACCAGTGCATGCAGCCCCCAGTCACGTACCCCCTGCTTGCTCAATCGATCACGACCCTCTCATGTGGACCCCCTTAAGAGTTGTAAGCCCTTAAAAGGGACAGGAATTGCTCATTTGGGGAGCTCGGTTATTGGAGGCGTTAAGTCTGCTGATGCTCCCGGCTGAATAAAGCCCTTTCCTTTCTCAACTTGGTGTCTAAGGGGTTTTGTTTGTTTGGTTGGCTCATCCTGCTGATATTCCACGTGAATGTAGCCAAGAGGTAAGGGGCTGGCTCCCTTCTTCAAATCAGTCACTGCTGGAAAGGGGAGGCTCTACTTTGGGCATGGTGCTGCCGGGGTAACAATCACTGTTGTCTTGACTTCTAAGCTGTGGGTTCCATACCAGGAGCGTGAAGATAAGAAGAACTGAGGTTACTGCCTCTCTCCAGCTCAGCTCCTACAGTAGACATATCACTGGGAAAGAAATACCATTGTTCATTACTCCTTACTCCAGAGCCTGGGCTTGGAGATGTTTGCCTGTGGAAAGAGGTGGACCATAAAGCAGACTGCTTTTTATCTCTTCCCACAGAAACAAAGTTCATTTGCAAAGAAACATGCAAGCATGATCTGAAAAATAGTAGAGGCTGTGAGAGGCAAATGAGAAGAGACTGGAGGAATCAATGGACACAAAAGCTAAACCGGACAGTTGATTTGCCCCCCCAAAAAACAGGAAAAGAGACGGCTGAGAGGAGTCCACCTGGGTTCAGAAGAAATTTCAAGCACTGACTTAGGGAACTATTTCTTCAAAGGAAACCAAATTTGACGAGTCTGCAGAACAACATAATGCCCCAGGGCATTGTTGAAAACAGTGCAATTAGCACTAGATTAATGGACCTTAACAGATGTGTGTAGTCAGGCAAAAAGAGAGCTCTGCCAAACCACTATCACCCAGGATAACTGGGAATACCCAAGGTTGCTTCCCCAGAGGTGCAACATCAGAGGCTTAAATTAACACTGTGTGTGTGCGCGCGCGCGGGTGGGTGGGGGTGGGGCGGTGGGGGGGGCGGGGGCCGACTAATAGACTCCACTTGAAACGCTCCATAACACAAAATAAGCAAGAAGCAACAGCATGCACTGGAAGGAAGAAACCAGTTCCAAGAATTTCTCAATATACTACGTAAAATGTCTAGCTTTGAATAGAAAATTACAAGGCATGAAAAGACAGAAAGTATGACCTATATGCTGGGGAAAAAAGCAGATAACAGAAACCGTGATTACACTTACATGTTGGATTTAACAGACAAAGCATTCCAAATCGTCATTAATAAATATGTTTTAAGAACTAAAGGAAAACATAATCAAGGTAGAGGAAGGTATGATGACAATGTAAAAAAATAAAACAAACAAAAGAATGTCAACAAAACGTAAAGGTTATTTTTTTTTTTAAAGAACTAAATACAAATTCTGGAGCTGAACAATACAACTGAAATGAAAATTCACTAGAGGAGGTCAACAGTAGATGTGAACTAATAGAAGAATTAGTGAACTTACAGACAAATCAATAGAGTTTATACAATTCAGATAGAAAAATATGAAGAAAAATGAACATCTTCAGAGAACTGTAGGACATTATTTCAGGCACACTGACGTACACATAACAGGAGTACCAGAAGGGGAAGAAAGACAAAAGAAGCAGAAAAAAATAGCTAAAACAATAATGGCTGAAAACTTCCTAAATTTATTGAAAAGCAATAACATATACATTTAAGGAGCTCAATCAAGTCCCAGTAGGTTAAATGCAAAGAAATCCGCAAACATATGGATCACAGTAAAAATGCTGAAAAGACAAAAAAAAAAAAAAAAAAAAAAAAAAAAAAAAAAAAAAAAACCTCACTAGAATGGCTATAATTAAAACAAAAAAACAAAAAAACAAAACGGAGTGGGGAATCACCTGCATTGACGAGGATGCAGAGAAACTGAAATCCGTGCACATTGCTTGTGGAGATGTATAACGGTTTAACCGCTGTGGAAAACAGTTTAAGGATTCCTCAAAATATTAAACACAGAATTACCCTATGATCCAGCAATTCTACCCCTAGGTATGTATCCAAAAGAACTGGAAACAAGTGTTCAAATGACTGAGACAAAAATGTTCATTGCTGCAGTATTCACAATAGCCAAAAGGTTACTAGCTAATAATCCATCCATTGATGGACAGTCCAAATGTTCACCAAGGAGGAATAAATGAATTTTTAAAAAGTGGTACATATACACAATGAATTTTCCTTTTTTTAAACAGTGTCTTGCTCTGCCACTCAGGCTGAAATACAGTGATGCAATCACAGCTCACTGCTATGCCTAGGTAATTTTATTTTTTATAGAGACGAGGTCTCACTGTTGCTCAGTTTGGTCCTGAACTCATGGGCTCAAGGGATCCTTCCACCTCAGCCTCCCAAAGTGCTGAGATTACAGGTGTGAGCCATTATTAGTAGTTGTTAGGGCCTGTCGGGAGGGGGAAATGGTTAAGTAATTGGTTATGGAGTTTCCTCTGGGACTGCTAAAAGTGTTCTGGAACTAGACAGAGATGCTAGTTGCACAACACTGTCAATGTACTAAGCCACTACTGAACTGTACTTTTTATTTAAAAAAAATGATAAATTTTGTATGAATTTTACCTCATTTTTAAAAAGTACCTGCACATACATGTCCATATGCAAATATATACACATTTCTTTTGTGATTGAAAAGTAATCAAAGTTGTCTCTTTGTTTCCATGGGAGACTGATTCCAGGACTCCCATGGATACCAAAATTCACAGAGGTCAAGTCCCTTATATAAAATGGCATAATAGCTGCATTTGATGTACACATATCCTCTGGTATCTTTAAATCATCTCTAGATTACTTAACACCTAATACAATGTAAATGCTATGTAGTTGTTATACTGTGCTGTTTTATTTGAATTTTTTAAATTATTGTATTGTTAATTTTTTTTTGCCAAATATTTTTGATCCACAGTTGGTTGAATCCTCAGATGCGGAATCGGTGGATACAGAGGGTCAACTCTATAAAACATCTTCTGTAACTATTGAGTCTAAATTAGCTACTATTAGAGAATAAAGTACTAATTGTTATTTTTAATCAGCCAAAGGAAAAACTATTAAGTTTCTTTAACAAATGTCTTCAACTGTGCAGTATATCAAGTGTGTTAGCTATCAGGCTTCTAGACTAATAAAATATATAAATTCCCCAGGAAAGTAGGGTTAAAAAAAAATCATGCTGTCTAAAGAGTATTATCAAAATTTTATACAGTTATACAATGAGACTGATGTTTATGAGCTACGTCTTTCATTGTTATCTGCAATCAGCTCATTCATCTTCTAGGAGGTAGCTTAATCAATTGTGATTTAATTACACACATAGCATTTTTGTTTATTAACTCTACAATTAACAAATGGTAAATTACTTAAGAATTTTGAAATACCACCATATTTATGCTAAAAGTCCTCTGAACTGCTTCAGGATGTTATAACAAAATACTGCCTGAGGTCAAAACAACTTTATATATATGATGAAAAAGAGTTAATATAATACGTAATTTAACATATAGTTCAACAGTTTTGCTAAGACTGTACTAGGGAGTATAATTAGATTCTAATAAGTGTTTAAGGTGATAAAATAGTAATACACACATACATTTCTTAAATCCATTCAAATTAAGTATACAATGACTTTAGGGAAATACAATAAACATTTATTATATGCTTAGATATATCATGTACTCTAATGAACCCTGGGGTACAAAGACAGAACACATTCCCTACTCTTGGCAAAAACTATAACACAGTAGAGGATACAGACACTGAGATATTTTGAATATGATAATATGAGACAGAACTGTACAGAGTGATAATGAAGCACTTCAGGACAGCAAGAATGTCCTGAAGATATTCCCTGAGCTGTATTCTATAGGAAGCAAACAAGATTATAGGAAGACCACAAACAATAGCATAGATTTTAATAGCAAGAGTTATATACTGAGATCAATGTGAATCAGTGCTTTGCCATGAATTCTGTGATCTTATAGATACTGGGCCTCTCCTTTGTTTATTAAATTATTATAGCACCTCATTGCCCTATGGTTCCTGAGTGGATAATAGGAAATTTTATACATATACACACTCTTACCACAATGTGAGTACTGAATAGAAACAGGAAGTAAAACTTTACTGCTGACAGTTGACGGTAAAGATGGGCAGGGGAGATAAGGCTGGTAATGATCAAAACAACGTATATAAAAAGTACTTAGAGGCTATCATGAGATCTTCTGCTTCTGGGGATAATGGAATAACTGGCAGGTAAAGTAAATTCTGCTGAGAAATAGAAAAACTCGAATAAAAATAAGTATGTTTAAAGGTATCTAGAGCTGCTCAAGCAATCAGGACAAAAGATCACAAGATTCCAGAGAAGGGAGAACAACCTAAAGATGGGCTGACATTTCAAGTCATCACAGAAGTAAAAAACGAAAACAAGGCCAGGCATGGTGGCTCATGCCGCACTCTGGGAGGCGAGGCAGGCAGATCACGAGGTCAGGAGATCGAGACCATCCTGGCTAACAACGTGAAACCCCATCTCTGCTAAAAATAAAAAACAAAAACAAAAACAAAAAATTAGCTGGGCGTGGTGGCGGGCGCCTGTAGTCCCAGCTACTAGGGAGGCTGAGGAAGAAGAATGGTGTGAACCCGGGAGGCAGAGCTTGCAGTGAGCCGAGATCGTGCCACTGCATTACAGCTTGGGCAACAGAGCGAGACTCCATCTCAAAAAAAAAAAAAAAAAAAAAAAAGCAAACAAAAAGAAAAATAAATAAATTGGGCTGATAGACTACCACCACTTTTCTCCCCAAGAATATCTGTGGATTGTAACCATAATGCAAGAGCGAGAATCCATACTTTACCCAGACAGAGCCACTGCCATGGGATGAAACTATCAACAAAGATTCTGTTGGCCTCATGGCGCTGGAGATAAAATAGGATACCCAAGGGGTTAAGATCCTGGTGAGGTGCTCTTTAAGACTTCTGCCAAATGCTGACTTTGCATGAAGCAGTAATTCAAGCAGCAAAGTTTTCAGACATCTTACACTGCAAACAAGACAAGGATTAGAGTTCAGATTTGCCAGAGAGTGTCCCAAGAATTTAAGACTCTAAATTGAAACACCTGTAACGTAAAGCTAGACTGTATGAAGACAAATCAAATGTACAAATAGCCTTAAAACAGTCTTGATTCACTTTAGTCCCTGACTGGATAAAAGCTATCAGCTCCCACACTAACATGTCTAAGAAAAGAAATAATAAATCCTGTCTAAAAGAAGATTATCATCTGGAGCCTTCACAATTTTTACAATGACAATTATTCAATCAAAAATTATCAGGCTGCCAAAAAACAGATGCCTATGAATAAAAGCTAGGAGAAAAAAAAAAAAAAAAAAAAAAACCAGGCAATGGAGTTTTACCAATAATTTAATTTAAAAATAATCAAATGGAAATTCTAGAACTGGAAAATAACTGAAATTACTTAATATAAGTTGAATAGACTAAACAGCAAAAGGTAAGACTAGAAAACTTTTTAAAAGATCAATGAAGATATTTTCACTAAACCAGAGAAAAAAATATAGGTATTACAAAGAGCCTAAGGCAAACGTGAGACACAGTGCAAGAGTCTAACACCTATTTAGTGGAGTCACAGAAGCAAAAGAGAGAAGCAATATTTGAAGAGATAAGTAAGAATTTTCCAAAACTGGCCAACGAAAAATTGTAATGTCTTGGGGCTTAAATATAAGTAGAATTAAAATGCATGCCAACAGTAATGTAAAAACCAGGAGGGATAAATGGAGTAAAAGTGTTCTTCATAGGGAAAAGGTATTCTAAGTAAGGTTTTAGCATTCTTGGGGAAATGGGGTAAAAATAATGCTTGGTAGTAGCTCAAGTTACTCCATTAAGTACACCGTAATCTCTACAGTAACCACTACAAGAAAAGATAGCATAACTAAAAAAATAAAGATTTTAAAAGGAGAGAAAAAAGATTATAAATAAGTATATAATTATATTATTTATAATTACATTTTATACATAAGCCAAAATATTCCAACTGTTAGACTAGATTAAAATTAGAATTTATTAATGTAATTTATTCCATTAACAGAAAAAGAAGGGAAAAGATCACTTTGATAGTTGCAGAAAAAGCATTTGATAAAATTCAATATCCATTCAGGATGAAAATGCTACACACTAGGAATAAATCCTTAATTTTAAAAGTGTCTTAAAACACACACACACACACACACACACACACACACACACACACCCTACAGTAAGGTTTCCCTGAGAAATGGGAATGAGACAAGAAGACTACTATTACCACTTCCATTCAACATGTACTAGAGGTCCTATCCAGTACCTTAAGGTAAAAATAAATAAACAAAAGCATAAGAATTGGAAAGGCATAAAGAAAATGGTCACCATTCACAGATAACATGGTTGAGTCAGACAAACTAACAGGATTAACAATGAAGTTTGTCAAGGATGCTGTATACAAAGTTAGCATATAAAATCCATTATATTTTATGTTAGCAACAATCGGAAAACAAAAATTTTAAAAGATACCAAAGTATAATTTAAAAGTCTACTTCCTAGAAGTAAATCTAATGAAGGATGCAATCTTTACACTGAAAACTACAAAAGATATTAAGAGAAAGTACAGATAATGTAAAGTAATGAAGGGATATATAGTATTCATGAATTAGAAAATTCATTATTGTAAAGACATCAATTTTAATATATTCAGACTGACTTCAACCATTGTAGAAAACAGTGTTGCGATTCCTCAAAGACCTGAAAACATAACTACTATTTGACCCAGTAATCCCATTATTGGGATATAGCCAAAAGAATATAAATCATTCTGTCATAAAGACACATGCACACACATGTTCACTGCAGCGCTGTTCACAATAAAGACACAGAATCAACCTAAATGCCATCAGTGGTAGACTGGATTAAAAAAAGGTGGTACACCACAGAATACCACACAGCCATATAAAAGAACAAGATCATATCCTTTGCAGGAACATGGATGGAGCTGGAGGTCATTATGCTTAGCAAACTAACACATGAACAGAAAACCAAATACCACAGGTTCTCACTTTTAAGTGGCAGCTAAAAGATGGAAACACATGGACACATAGCAAGAAACAACACACTGGGGCCTATTAGAGGGTAAAGGGTGGGAGGAGGGAGAGGATTAGGAAAAATAACTAATGGGTACTAGACTAACTAATACCTGGGTAATGAAATAATCTGTACAACAAACCCTCATGACAGGAGTTTACCTATATAACACACCTGCACATGTACCCCTGAACTTAAAATAAAAGTTTTAAAAAAGTATATATTTTCAGACTAACATATAAACTCAGTGTAATAACAATAAGAATCCCAATGCTGCTTTTTGTGGAAACTGACAAGCTGATTCTAAAACTTACATGGAAATGCAAATGGGTCAAGAATACCAAAGCAATTATGAACAACAAAGTTGAAAGACTTAGAAGTAGAAAACATAAACCTAAAATACAGCAACTGTAATTAAGACAGAGTGGTACTGGTGGAAAAACAGAGAAGTTGACTAAAGAAAAAAAAAGAGTCCAGAAACACACACACAGGCACATGCATACACACACACACACACACACACACACACACACACACATACGCAAACAGTTCATTTATGACCAAGGTAACAATGAAGAACAGTATGGAATGGGGTGGTCAAAAACATATTCAAAAGGGCCATAAAGAATATATCATATTCATTATAACTTTATAGAAGTACACACAGAAAAATGATACAAGATGGGTATTACTTATTGGCTTCCTATGAGCCCAATTATGCAAAGGGCTCTACTATTTCAGCAGGTGCCTCCTAAGAGGGACAACCATTTCTAGTAGCTAACTTCTCTCTGCAAGTATACTTGCTACTCATTCCAGCAAGCCACTAACAAACTTCTTCACCAAGAGCTTTCAACTCGTAATTTTTCTCCCCAGATATTATAAAAAGAACTATTTTGAAATTTGGTTTATAATAATCTGCTTCACAGTCAACTTTGCAAAAACTTATCTGTCCTATAAGGAAGGGGCTATCTAAAATGCATAAATAACATTTTCCTGAAAAGAGGCAATTTAAAAACAATGAGAACAGATTTTTTTCTAAAGGTTTTCAATATGCCAGACTTAAGTATTTATCTAATTGATTCTCAAATTAACTCTAAGAGGAAGATAATAACTGCCTCTGCCAATATTACAGATAAGTAAACGAGGTTGCAAAAATGCAAAGTAACCTACTCAAAGTCCTAGCACTAAAATTTGGCAGCACTTGACTGGATTTGAGTCCAAGCTTACACTAAATTCCTTAAGACATGTCCTTTCCAGAATGTAAGTAACAGACAATGCTTGGTTTTAAAAACCCAGAACAAAAGGGAGTCATACCGTCTTGTCAATTCATATGTGACAATAGTATACAGTTTTTCTATTAATTTTCTGATTTCTAGATACCTGAGTCATATATTGCAACCAAGATGGAACTTTGAGAAAAATGTATATGGTTCAAGGCAGTGAAATGAACACATTTATCAATCTCTTGTATTTCCCAACACCATACTCAATGAGATGACAACAAATTTTTACAAAAAAAAATAAATAAATAAACCAATAACAACGTTAGAAAATAAGAAAGGGTGTGATACTGGTAGATCAGACATTTTTAAAAATCCAAGTCAGAGGAATGGCAATAAATTAGCAGAGATATAAAGGGAGATAAATCACAATCCAGGGTACTGTAAGTATCCATGTTTCTTTCAAGGAGGCCCAAAGAAAAATTAACCTTTCATCACGTACACAAAGAACAGGAAAAGGTCAAGAGGCAAGCCTCAGAGTAATTATTTTAGAAACAGTATTTAGGCTAGATGAGACAGCTGGGGCTCTACCCTTCCCCAAGGGTGGCAGTTGTAGCTTTTACCATCACGGCAAAGCCAACAATTGCCCTCTAAAGGAAGAGGGCCACCTGTCTGGGTATGTTTCTTGTGAGAGTGCCAATTCCTGAGAGACAAACAGGATACAGCGTTGACTAACTCTCAATACCATAGCAGACATTAGGAATGAGATGTGAAGAAAAAGGAGGAGAAAAGATAACTTCTAACAGAAATTAAATAGTATTAGAGCACCCTCCCACACAAAATAAAGCCCTCCTTAGTCTGACATGTGTGACAGTTCCCAACTTACGCATGCAACTTCAGGGGAGTCATCATGTGGAGACACCTTGCCCACTTATACCAAATGTGCCCATAACCTTTCCATTCAAGAAAGAGGATGCTGGGGAAACAGATCTACACAACTGCACTGAAGACCATGACAGCCAGATACCGTCTTTAAGCAACACAGTCCCTCATCCTAACATATGAACGGAAAGCCAAGGATAACAGACATTTGGGGAAAACTAATAGATAAAAGAGAAGGTACAAAATGGGAAGAAAAAAAATTAACAAAGAACTCTCACAGAAATGGAGACAATTCAGGGGACTGAATGGTATACTTTTAAAAAATTTCTCATAAAGTACAATTGAATAAAACAAGAACAAGCTGCTTTGAAAAAGTGGTCAGAAACAAAGACTTCTTGATTAAAAATAAATGACAAAATAAGTTTAACGTGCAAGATAAATAATAATATGGTCATAACTGATGCATGAGTAGAAAATAAAAGATAAAGGCGACTTCTGAGGAAACAGATTAAAAACACAAATATAGGAAATATGAGAAATCAGGGAACTGCGGATCACACTGGGGAGGTCCAGTATTGATCTGACAGGTGCTTTTAAAGAAGGTACGACTAGGAGCAACAGAGATATGTAAAGAGAAAAACACAAGATTATTTCCATAATCTGAAGGGAGACACAAGTTCATAGACAGGCCTCATCAACTGCCAAGAATGATTACTGAAAAAAGATCTATACCTAGACACATCTGGATAAAACTCCAAAATTCCATTAAAAAAAGAAAATCCTAAAACTTCTATGTTATCTACAAAGGAACAAGTCAGACTAAAATCTGAATACTATATTAAGGCAAAGGGTAAATGCTGTTAAGAAAAAAAAAGCTGAACTTAGAATTCCAAACTCAGGTTGGGTGCCATGGCTGCTGCCTGTAATCCCTGCACTTTGGGAAGTCGAGACAGGTGGATCACTTGAGGTCAGGTGTTCGATATCAGCCTGGTCAACATGGCGAAACCCTGTCTCTACTAAAAACACAAACATTAGCCAGGTGTGGTGGCAGGTGCTGTAGTCTCAGCTACTTGGTAGGCTGAGATAGAACAACTGTTTGAACCCAGGAAGCGGAGGTTGCAGTGAGCCAAGATTGTGCCACTGCACTCCAGGCTGGGTCACAGAGCGAGACTCCATCTCCGGAAAAAAAAAAAAAAAAAAAATTCCATACTCAAATTTATTCAAGAATGAGGACCAAATAAAGGACATTTTCAGATAACATGTACTTGAAAAGTCTGACATCCTGTATTTAAAATGTATTCTGAACCCAATTAAACTCTAAATTTTTTTGTATGGCACACCCTTATGAGTAAAAAAAAATCTGAATATACTCTCAGTGTCTCTACTAAAAACACAAACATTAGCCAGGTGTGGTGGCAGGTGCTGTAGTCTCAGCTACTTGGTAGGCTGAGATAGAACAACTGTTTGAACCCAGGAAGCGGAGGTTGCAGTGAGCCAAGATTGTGCCCCTGCCCCCCGGGGTGGGGCAAAGAGGGGGGCCCCATCCCCGGAAAAAAAAAAAAAAAAAAAATTCCATACTCAAATTTATTCAAGAATGAGGACCAAATAAAGGACATTTTCAGATAACATGTACTTGAAAAGTCTGACATCCTGTATTTAAAATGTATTCTGAACCCAATTAAACTCTAAATTTTTTTGTATGGCACACCCTTATGAGTAAAAAAAAATCTGAATATACTCTCAGTATAGTTTTATAAAATATATACATCACTATATTAATATATGTATTATAAAACATACCAAAATAAAATTAAAATTGTAGATAAAAATTAACACATAATTTAATTTATAATAAATCCTGATACTCCCATAAATTATTTTGTGTGCCTCCTTTTACATTAATGTCTAATTTTAAATACCACAGCTCTAACCAAATGAAGAAGAAAACACAGAAGTGAAGACACAACAGAGCTGAATAACCTCAGAGGAAGAGTAGGAAACAACAATCAGATGAGAATACACAAGAATTTTCCACTTGGAAAATTTTCAATTGATGGAATTTTCATGTACAGAGGATTACATTTCATACTGTAGAGATATTCCACTTTGTTCCATAGTAAGTATTCATATAATCATCTATTTCTAGACTTAAAATCATTAGAATTGATTTAAAAGTAAAAAAAGTTATAGTCAGAACAAAATGCAAATACCTTGATGATGCAAAAATAACAACTAATTAAAATTTTGAGACTGAAGGAGTAAGGAAAGGAATAAGACTATGATTCAGAAACATGGGTAATACTATCTAGGCTAATAAAGAACATATAGAACATTATAGAAACCACTTATATAAGTAAAAGCAAGCACAATAAAACTGAGAGTGAAGGTGAGAATGGATGATATCCTATTCTCTCTACTCTCTTACGTAATGCAAAAATTGATACAGTTACAACTTTTTTTTGAGACAGGTTCTCATTCTAACTCAGACTGGAGGGCAGTGGCACAATCAAGGCTCACTGCAGCCTTAACTTCCCAGGCTCAAGTGATCCTCCTGCCTCAGCCTCCTGAGTAGCTGGGACTACAGCCATGTGCCACCATACTTTGCTAATTGTTTTTTTGTTCTTTTGTTTTATTTTTTCTACTTTTAGTACTGATGCAGGTCTTGCTGTTACCCAGGCTGGTTTCAAAGTTCTGGCCCTGAGCAATCATCCTGGCTCACAAAGTGATGGGATTACAGGTGTGAGCCACTATGCCCAGCCAAAACTTCTCTTTTTATAAAAGCACTATTAAGTAGGAAAAAAGCAGTATGTAACACAGTATGTCAATCATCTGGAAAACTGAAATCAGTTACTGACTGCCAGTCAGCTCACGTGAAACATTTCTACCACCCTGATACAGTTTGGCTCTGTGTTCCCACCCAAATCTGATCTTGCAGCTCCCATAGTTCCTATGTGCTGTGGGAGGAACCCGGTGGGGGATGACTGAGTCATGGGGGCGGGTCTTTCTCACGCTGTTCTCATGATAGTGAATGAGTCTCATGAGATCTGATGGTTTTTAAAACAGGAATTTCCCTGCACAAGCTCTCTTCTCTTGTCTGCCACCATGCGAGACATGTGTTTTGCCTTCTCCCATGATTGTGAGGCTTCCCCAGCCATATGGAACTGTAAGTCCAAGTAAATCTTTCTTTTGCAAATTGCCCGCTCTCAGGTATGTCTTTATCAGCAGTGTGAAAAGGGATTAATACAGTAAACTGGTACCAGTAGAGTGGGGCGCTGCTGAAAAGACACGTGAAAAATGTGGAACCAGCTTTGGAACTGGGTAACAGGCAGAGACTGGAACAGTCTGGAGGGTTCAGAAGGAGACAGGAAAATGTGGGAAAGTTTGGAATGTTGAATAGCTTTGATCAAAATGCTAATAATGATATGGACAATGAAATCCAGGCTGAGATGGTCCCAGATGGAGATGAGGAACATGTTAGGAGCTACAGCAAAGGTGGGTCTTGTCACTTTTTAGCAAAGATATTGGTGGCATTCTGCCCCTGCCCTAGAGATCTGTGGAACTTTGAAGTTGAGAGAGATGACTTAGGGTATCTGGCGGAAGAATTTCTAAGCAGCAAACCATTCAAGAGGTAACCTGGGTGCTGTTAAAGGCATTCAGTTTTATAAGGGAAACAGAGCATAAATGTTCGGAATATTTGCAGCCTGACAATGTGATAGGAAAGAAAATCCCATTTTCTGAGGAGAAGTTCAAGCCAGCTGCATAAATTGCATAAGTAATGAGGAGTCGAATGTTAATTCCAAGACAATGGGGAAAATGTCTCCAGGGCACATCAGAGACCTTTGCAGCAGCCCCTCCCATCTCAGGCCTGGAGGTTTAGAAGGAAAAAATGATTTAATGGGCTGGGCCCAGGGTCCCTCTGCCCTATGCAGTCTAGGGACTTGGTGCCCTGGGTCCCAGCCACTCCAGCTGTGACTAAAGGGGGTCAAGGTACAGCTCAGGCTGTGACCTCAGAGGGTGGAAGCCACAAGCCTTGGCAGCTTCCATGTGGTGTTGAGCCTGCAGGTGCACAGAAGTCAAGAATTGAAGTTTGGGAACCTCTGCTTAGATTTCAGAAGACGTATAGAAACACCCAAATGCCCAGGCAAAAGTGTGCTGCAGGGGTGGGGCTCTCATGGAGAACCTCTGCTAGGGCGGTGAGGAAGGAAAATGTGGAGTCAGAGTCCCGCCCCTGCCCCCCACAGAACCCTACTGGGTCATCTCTTAGTGAAGCTGTGAGAAGAGGGCCACCACTCTCCAGACCCCAGAATGGTAGATCCACTGACAGTTTGTACCTTGTGCCTGGAAAAGCTGCAGACACTCAACATCAGCCTTTGAAAGCAGTCAGGAGGGAGGCTGTACCCTGCAAAACTACAGGGGCAGAACTGCTTGAAACCATAGGATGCTGCATCAGCATGGCCCGGATTCAAGACATGAAGTCAAAGGAAATCATTTTGAAGCTTTAAGATTTGACTGTCCTGCTGGATTTTGAACTTCCATGGGGGCCTGTAGCCCCTTTGTTTTGGCCAATTTCTACCATTTGGAACAGCTATATTTACCCAATGCTTGTACCCCCACTGTATCTAGGAGATAACTAACTTGCTTTTGATTTTACAGGCTCATAGGTGGAAGGGACTTGTCTCAGATGAGACTTTGGACTGTGGACTTCTGAGTTGAGACTTTGGGGGTTAACTACTCAAAACCAGTTGGAAAGGTATGATTGGTTTTGAAATGTGAAGAAGATACGAGATTTAGGAGGGGCCAGGGGGAGAATAGTATGGTTTGGCTCTGGGTCCCCACACAAATCTCATCTTGTAGTTCCCATAATTCCCATGTGTTGTGGGAGGGACCTGGTGGGACATGACTAAATCATGGGAGTGGGTGTTTTGCGTGATGTTCTTGTGACAGTCTCATGAGATCTGATGGTTTTAAAAACGGGAACTTCTCTGCACAAGCTCTCTTGTTTGCTGTCATGTGAGACGTGCCTTCTGCCACGATTGTGAGGCTTCTCCAGCCATGTGGAACTGTAAGTCCAATTAAACCTTTCTTTTGTAAATTGCCCTGTCTCGGGTATGTCTTTATTGGCAGCATGAAAACGGACTAATATACACCCCCACTAGCCTACCTCATTTACTGTCTTTTACTATAAAGTTTATGTGCATGGCTGTGGTATTACCTAAGTATATCATCTCTATTTTATTCATTTCTGTAAGGCAAAGCCTAGCACAACACTTAGTGTTGGTTTAAAATAAAATGAAAAGAAACGGGGTTAGTTACATGTTTTGAGATAATTAATGGAATAGCTAATTTTGACCTACACATGAAAACAGAAGTCCATCTTGTAGTTTTAATTATTCAAAACCAGTTTACTTAAAGTTGACTAAAATTTGTACTAAATTTTAGTCAATTTAGGCTCCTCTCTGAAATAGAAACAGCTGTGTCTTTCAGCAGACTGATTAGACTAAGTGGCAGAGCTGGACACCATTGCTATTGAAAAGAATGTTGCAGGGGCAAGAAGAGTGGGTGGTTAAAGATGCAATAATGGCAACAGCTGAACCCTCAGGAAAAAAAATTGGCTAAGGACATGAAAAAATATTCCTTCTTCTTATATATATATCTATTTAAGGGGAAGCCAACAGAGCTGGGGAAAGGAAGGAGAGGATGGGTACACTGAAGTAATTGGCATTGGTAATATATTTACACAGGACCCCAGTTTTTTTAAAAAAAGGGCGGGGATGAACAAATACCTTCATTTACCTTATAGTCTACTTACCTGGGTCCCTGAGTCATAAGAGAAATAGCTATTCTATAGTGTTTTTTCAGTCAATTGTATCAGGTTGAATTACATGACACTGACATTTTTGTATGTCAAAAGCAGAATATTGGTAATTTCATGTGGTCCTAAAGCAACAGTCCCCCACTCTAAGTGATTACAATGGTAGACCTTAAAGGTTTATGTTTTTCTAGGGTAGTAAGTCTCAAAGTTAAGTGTGCAGTAGAATCACCTTGGAGGGCTTGTTAAACAAAATGCTGGGCTTCAGTCTGGGTGTTAAGGGTTCAATGGGTCTGGGTCAGGTTCCCAAATTTGCATTTCTAACAAAGTCTCAGGTGGTCCTGGGATCTCACATTAAGAACCTTGGTTCTAGTCTGAAAGCTGAACCAGGAAGCTATCAATATTACTAACACACACAAAAAAACTCATCACCATCTCCCCAGCTGCTCATTTGTTCTCCATCTCTGAATAAGTCTTCCATTTTACTTGGGTACTATCCTGAGGAACCGGACTACTTTCAACTTCTTTTTTGGGAGGTCTTATTGCAATGTTAGGGAATCTCTTTTGAAATCCACAACATCCTCCAACACTGAAAGCAAGGAGATACTTTTAGTCACATTTTATAGATATATGAAAAGTTTACAAGGGTAGGCAAAAGACTTCCAGATATTTTTGGAACAATTCTTTTTCTGCTTGATAATTCCTAAAGGCTAATAACACATGCTGTTATAAAAGAGGAGATTTAGAGCCTCTGTTTACTGCTGCCTTGTCACTTACTGCCAGGGTTCTCCCACAAAAAATAAACAACTGAAAATTAAACTAAGAGTGAACCCCTGTGTACCACAATATAACCCCACAAAATCACTTCATTTCTGTTGCTTTAATGTATTTTCAAAGAAAATATTAAAAGCAAGAAATCATCTAACATTTCTAGATATAGGCATAATGTCGTTTTCCATGGCAATAGTAAAAATGGAGAAAAAAAAAAAATGCTCTAGGGTCCATGTGCTGAGATACCTGGATTCTACTTCTACCCGTTTCATGGTTCAGGCTATGTACTCTTTGGCACATCACTGAGCTTCTGGCTATAGACAGAATTGGAGGCAAGAATTACTAAGTTCTGTCCAGTTCTACCATAAGTTAATACAGATTCATAAACTGTAGTGTAAAATTTACTCAACATCACCAAATAATTTCCTCACACTGCAATTACCTTCTTTTAAAATACAAACTATAGGTCACTGCAGAACCTGAGTACTTTTGCTATAGCATAACGTATTAAAGATATTCTGGATCTCTGGAAACCATTTTTTAAAATCATCATTTGCAAACAACTACATTTATATGGCATGCTAGTTGTGACAGGTACAATTTTTTCTATTATTTATTAATAATATTGTATAAACAAGGCATGTAAGAAAAAAGCCCAGTGGACCTATGTTATACAGTATTAGGATTTTTAAAAATCAACTGTATTCAGTTAGCACCACAGTTTATAACTACAGTTATAAGAGATAAGATTTTAAATTATAGTAATATATAAACAGGGTAGTAAACTACAATGGGCCAGACTAGCAGTCAGGTGACTACTCACAAAGGAAACCTGCACAGCCTCTTCTTTTTTTAAAAAAAATCATTCATTCATTTGTTCACTCTCTTTCTTATTCATTGATCCATTTGAGTATTTTGGGGGAACCTACACTAATGTAGGCCATGTGGAAATAAGGAAAGACAACACAAAGACAGTCTCTGACCTCATAATTTGAACTAGCTCTCAGAGGTCCTCCAGATAAAATCTTCTACAACTTCCAATGTGCTTAAGTGAATAAACAAAATAGCAAAACTTGGCCATACCTTTTTTGGTAAAAATTACAAATAGCTGAAACCAAATGTTGTGACCAAATGTATGTCTGTGTACACGTACGTATGCAGGTATGTATGTATTTTTAAGCAACACAAACATGATAAAAGGAACAGGATTATCCAGATACTCTTAATGCCAAAGCAGTACCTCCAAGTTCACTATAGTCTCTAAAAATAAATTTACTTGAGCACCGGTCTACAAAGTTTTGCAAATTTCAGCAATGGCTTAAAGTTCTTAAAAGACAGAAGGAATCAGAAATTACCTATGCATAATTAATCTTTTATAAAACATTACAGAATACAAAAATATACATTTTAATATAACAAAATTCTTAGTCAATTTAATTCAAGCTCTAGTTTATAAACTATAGTAACACACTTCTTTTTTTTTTAATTTTATTTTTTTATTATTATACTTTAAGTTCTAGGGTACATGTGCATCCAGCACATAAACAGAACCAAAGACAAGAACCACATGATTATCTCAATAGATGCAGAAAAGGCTTTTGACAAAATTCAACAGCCCTTCATGCTAAAAACACTCAATAAATTTGGTATTGATGGCGGAGGGGGGAGTAACACACTTCTTTTATTCAGTTCATAGAGGAGTAGGTTATTTCAACTAATAAGTGACAGATAATTTAACCTTATCTCTTTAAGCACCAACATTGCATTTTAATCTTAAATGTCACCTCTTCGTAAAACTTTCACTAACCACCCTTTGGCCCTCCACCATTTTCTGGGTAAAATTACTCCCTAGCTACCTGGGACTTTCAGAAAAAATGCTACCCACACAGAATTAATCAAATGTATTGTAGTTAATAGTACAATAATCTGTAAGAGTTTGCTTTACACATTCAAACTTTACTTTTTTAAAAAAATTTATTTTTTATTTTATTTTTCTGACAGAGTCTCACTCTGTCACTCAGGCTGGAGTGCAGTGGCATGATCATGGCTCACTTCAGCCTTGACCTCCCAGGCAAGCAATCCTCTTGCCTTAGCCTCCCAAGTAGCTGGGACTACAGGCACATGCCATACCTGCATAATTTTATGTCTGTTTTGAGACGGGCTCA
The DNA here is from genome assembly GCF_001698545.2 of Rhinopithecus bieti. Taxonomy (NCBI): domain Eukaryota; kingdom Metazoa; phylum Chordata; class Mammalia; order Primates; family Cercopithecidae; genus Rhinopithecus; species Rhinopithecus bieti. Next base: position 8,230,535 of record NW_016803937.1, read on the forward strand.
CACTATGTTGCCCACGCCAGTCCTGAACTCCTGGGCTCAAGTGATCCTCCCACCTAAACTTTATTCTTCACACACATTATTTCATTTGATCCTCTAGACAAACCTGTTAAGTATTTACTTCTGTTCTACATATAGGGAAACTGAAACACAGAAAAGCAACACTACTTAAGGTCACAGAGTTTTTTTTTTTTAAGCCCAAGAAATCAGAAATTGAATCCAGAATTTTTAAGTGAAAACACTATGACTTTTCCAATTCATCAAATACGCTAAGCTCCTTAAGATCACTGTATTTCCATCTTTATGCAACCACTGCCTAGTATAGAATGTGACAGACAGTAAGCAAAGACATGCTGACTGGATAAGAAGTCAACCACTAGTAAAGAATTAGATGTTTACAAAACAGTACATAATTTAATGCCTTGTAAAATAAAGCATCAAAAATAATTTAGTATTACAGAATGATCCAGAGAACACCATCACAGTTAAAAGTTCAGTTTCTGATATCAGACTTGAGTTCGATCCCAAAGCAGTGTAAGGTCTCTGGGTCTCAGTTTTCTTGTATATAATATGGGAATAATAAATGGTAATTCTCTCAAATGACTGGTATATTGAATGGGAATGTACAGAAGACACCTAGTACAGTGTCTGGTAGACAGAAAGCACTCAATAAATTATTCATGAGTATCAATATAAAACTCAAAGATAGAACTTGTTTACAAAGTAGTAATAATCTTGGAAACTATGAAGGACAGCAGAGTTAAATTTGTCCAAATATAGTTTTTGAGGTTTTAGTCTTGCTGTTTAAACTTTTATTGCTTGGCTCTCCATTAGGTATATACCAGCTATTAACTCTGCTGTTCTCACACTGATTATCTCCAGCAGCTCCCATCTGTCTTTTAATATGAGCAATGTGGAGGTGCAGCTGGAAGAAGACAGACTGATGTCTAACATGTCTCTTACGAATTGTGTAACCTTTGAGGGAACTTTCTGGAATAATGGAAATGATCTATATCTTGATTTGACTGTTGTTACACTGGTGAATACCTCCTTCGAAACTCACTGAAATATATCTGTAAAGTCTGCATATAAAACTTTGTAAATTAAACAAAAACTTAGGTTTTATACCCTTGAACAGGTTACTTTTCCGGCCCTTAGTTTTCTCATTTTCAGAAAGGGAATAATTCTTTACTCAGAAAGGTCATATTGAGTATTACAGGAGATAAGGTCTATAAAGTACTTAGGGTAGTTCCTGCACAGTTAGTTGCCATTTCTGGACCTACTAATATTAACCCTAGGCATTTTTCAAATTTACCTTAGTTCTAAAACATTCATCTATAATAAAAGCTATGTTCTCTCCCTCTCCCTTCTCTCATTCTTCCCCAACCTCTTCTGTTTCAGAATAATTTGGCTAAACATTTCATTAAAGCTTCCCCAACTTCCAAAGTTTTCTTTTTTTTCTTTTTTGCCTTCATTATTTCTCTTCCTTCTTCATTTAGCAATTCAGAATTTTTTTTTTTTTTTTTTTTTTTTTCTTTTTTTTTTTTTTCTTCTTTTTTTTTTAAAATTAAAAATTTTTTTTTTTTTTTTTTTTTTTTTTTTTTTTTTTTTTTGAGACAGAATTTCGCTCTTGTAGCCTTGGCTGGAGTGCAATAGCTCGATCTCAGCTCACTGCCACCTCCGCCTCCCAGGTTCAAGTGATTGTCCTGCCTCAGCTCCCCAAGTAGCTGAGATTACAGGCATGTGCCACCACACCCAGCTCATTTTCGCATTTTTAGTAGAGACCACCACGTGCTGGCCAGGCTGGTCTTGAATTCTTGACCTCAGGTGATCCGCCTGCCTCAGCCTCCCAAAGTGCTGGGATTATAGGCATGAGCCACCACGCCCCAGCCTAGGTCAGAATTTTTTTTTTTTTGAGACAGAGTCTCCCTCTGTTGTCCAGGCTGGAGTGCAGTGGCGCGATCTTGGCTCACTTGCAAGCTCGCTTCCTGGGTACACGCCATTCTCCTGCCTCAGCCTCCCGAGTAGCTGGGACTACAGGCAGGACTACAGGCGCTCGCCACCACACCCAGCTAATCTTTTGTAATTTTAGTAGAGACGGGTTTCACCATGTTAGCCAGGATGGTCTCGCCCTCCTGACCTCGTGATCCTCCCGCCTCAATCTCCCAAAGTGCTGGGATTACAGGCGTGAGCCACTGTGCCTGGCCAGAAATTTTTTACTTTAAATTACCGAAGATTTCTTTACCCATCTTGCCCCAAAATTAATCTGCTACAATTCAGTCCTCAAAAGTCTAATGCTCCAATGAAAGGAAACAACAAAGAAAGCAGCAGCTAGAGATCAGAGGTGTAATAATTGTCGAAAGTTCTAAAAAATATGCATTAATTTCATAATAGCCTCCTCCTGCCAACCTCTAAAAATCAAGAATGTTCTCCCAAACATCCCAACTACCCTTTATAATCCATCAAAAAACTGTCATCCACCTATTTATGTAAAAAATTATGTAATTTATTTTCTGTACTATGCCTGTAAACACAAACATGTCTCATTATAGTTATGGTACTTAATTCCACACTTTGAAAATATAATTGTGTTAAAGTAACAGTTCTTTTACTAGTTTTCAAATCACTTTTTTAAATGTCTAAGCAATGTTCTTTGTTCTAGAATTCCAGGACACTGGCACAATTTCACATTTGTCTAGCATTTACAGAACAAACATTTATTAAGTACCTAAATAGGCCAGGCATTGGTGAAACAAAGATTATGAAGATAAGGTCAAAGAGGTAAATACCTAATTAAAGCAGATAAACCAGAACTGCTCAAATAATACTCTTTTCTTACACCTGTGAAGGATCTAGACAAAAGAAGTATGGAGCAATTAGAGTTCTTTCAACTCCCTGATGTTGTTTCTAGACAACTCTTCCAGCCTTCTTGCAAAACTGGCAACTGTGTGAGTCAAATGCAATACCCTCTTCCCCTCTTTTCCCTGGCTATCATGGGCTCACCTCTTCTGTTAATAGTTAGGTTCCCTTTTTGAGGACTTCAGCACTTGTCTCCCTCCATAGTTTTCTTCACTATTTCTATCATCACCTTGGATGAGTGTACCCTGTGGACTTTCAACCTACCAGCATCAAATTCCTTGACATTCCTGAATGAGCTCACCCACATAATATTATAGCAATCTTTTCCAAAAAAACTTATTACCTAGAATAGCCTGACCAACTCTGAAAATAAACCTCAGTATATCTTTTAAAACAGACCTTAGTCCTGTTTTGTCACCAATTTAATCCCTCAATATCTCTTATTACCAATACTTCCTTAGCCCCTTCCCATTTTTTTAAAGTCATTATTCCCATTATGGCTTCACTTCCTTCCTTGTCAAACCTCAAACCCACAATGCATCACTTCAAACACCCTCTAGCAAGCATACTTAACATTTCACTCCTTTGTTCTTTTACCGCAACCGTCCTGTAAACCCTCCACCCCTTAACAATCTAACCACCCACTGTCTGCTTATTTGAGCTGAACAATGCTGTAGAAAATTTTAAAAAGCAGAATAGCAGCTTCATAAGCGCATGCTTTCATTAAACATGTACTTGTTTTTTTTTTGTTATGTTTTTTAGCTAATTGTTGTCAAACAGGTTTATTTCAAAATAAAAATCTTACAAATAATGAATGACATCTTAGCTCTTCTGATGATGAGCTAATAATTCCAAGAGTTCTGTGACTAGCAATAATCAGTAAATACTTGAATATGTAGAGCAAAAAGTATTTATCAAACGGTTGCTCTACCTTAAAACAGTAGTTTGCAGCAGTAAGAAATGAAGCCAGTTATAAAAATAATAACTGTAAAAAGTTAGGCATAGAAAATGTAGAAAGGGAAAACTATGGGCTTATCTGGAGTTAAGAGTTTATGTGCATATCTTAAAAGAAATCAACAAATATTATCCCCAAAAGGTACAGGAATGACACTTCCCTACATACGATTCTAACATAATCTACAATGATTAAGGAATGAGAAAAGATTAACTACAATCCTAACACTGAAAAGGATACAAGGGAAAAATATTTTTTGCACTCTTAGGCTTTCATTACAAAATGACAAAAAATACAGCTTAGCAACACTTCTGTGAAACTTAAAAGAAAAACACAAATAACAAGAAATTAAATATAAAACAACACACAGGATGCTGTGAGGAAATGGTTATTTGGTCAACTTTTTTCAAGTTCTGAAAATTGAGAAACATCTGCTCATATAGTGTTCCCTTCTTTAAACTGTAGCAAAACCCCACAGAATAATGAATGAACACAACCTGCAATCTGGGTAGATGGTCAAGTAAGAACAAGCGCATTTCAGCATTGTGTAATCAGAGCTTTGGGCCAATGTTGCAAACTCACTCAGTAAAATAAAAAAGCCTATAAAACTTTTCGCCAGCCTGCAAAATCTTAAAACTCAACCATGTTTAGCAAGTCAGAAGTGCACTATTTGTCAGAAAATCAATAAACTACACTGTGGCGCTATAATTTTCATGACCATCTCATTTTCCCTAAATTATACTTAAATTTGTTGTATATTCTGCCTCTTACCAACTGGCAAGGCGACCAGAATCATCTGATGGGTTTTATGAAAATATACAGGTCTCTGTTCCACTTTCCCCTGGTGTGCACAAAGGAGGGGACCAAGGGTAGGAGTAGGGAAAGGAATCATGTTTACTTTGAGAAAATAGTCTACCCACAACTTAATACCATGTTACACCCACCAGAATGGCTAAATATATGAGAGAGAATATCAAATCAATGTTCCAGAGAATATGGGACGACTAGAACTCTCATCTGCTGCTGATGAGGTTATATACATTGGTACAACTTTGGAAATCACTGGGTTATACTAAAACTGAACAAAGCACACATATGACCCAATGATTATATCACAAGGTACATTCCCCAGGGAAAAGTCAAGCTGGGAACTGCTCAGGGCAAACTTGCTTCCCATTCTATTCAAAGTCACCCCTCTGCTCACTGAGATAAATGTATATCTGATTGCTTCCTTTGGAGAGGCTAATCAGAAATTCAAAGGAATGCAACTATTTGTCTCTTACTTACCTATGACCTGGAAGCCCTATCCCAGCTTTGAGTTGTCCCACCTTTCTGGACCAAACCAATATTCATTTTACATATGCTGGCTGATGTCTCATGTCTCCCTAAAATGTATAAAACCAAACTGATTTGTTTTTCTAAGACCACCAGAGCGGGCACAAAGAACCAGAGAGTAGGCAAGGGCAGGAGCAAAACTGCAAATTTATTTTTGGTCACCTAGCTTCAGAGAAGGAGGTGGGTAGGGAGAGGTCTGTCGGCCTCCGGCAAAGGAGGCCAAGAGAGTCCCCCGGTGAGCTCTCGGAGGGAGTTCCTGCAGTCCCGACAAGAGTGGGGGGCTGGGAAGTCCGCCCCGGGCGTCTGCCGGGAGCGGCTTTTCTAGGAGTGGGAGGGCAATAGGCGGGGCATGGGCCTGTCGGGGGGCGTTCCGCAGGTGCGACCCGGTAAATCTTGGTCTCTTCGGATTGCCGTCACCTGGCGCATGCCCAGTTGGTCTCCACCTTCCCGGGTGGCGGCTGCATTTTCGCCCCGGGGAAAAGTTGGTGATGAAGAACCGGAAGTGCGCCATCTTGCCTCCGTTTGTCCAAACACAAACCATGCTCTGCCCACCTTGGGTACATGTCATTAGGACCTCCTGAGGCCGTTACCCCAGCGCAGGTCCTCGACCTTGGCAAAATAAACTTCCTAAATTAACTGAGACCTGTCTCAGATATTCGGGTTCACAGATCACATAACCATATATGTACGTTTAGAGTAAGAGGCGAGGATAAAAGACCATACATGATGTATGATGATATGTGCATGTCTTTGCAAGTTATACTTCAAAAGTTTACTTAAAAAAGCAAAAAAAAAAAAACCCAAAAAACAAATAAATAAGCACCCTTGATGCCCTGAAGTGTGTAATAAAATCCTGCTCCCAGTATCATACTCCCTCTACCCTAAAATGGGAACAGGATACTTTTTTGAATCTTCCCTCACGCTAGTTCAAATTTTTTTACATTAAAGATTTGTTTATATCAAAACAAAGAAAGGTATGTTAACAGAATGCAAAAGCCAATTTTTTTTTTTTTTTTTTTTTGAGTTAGGGTCTAGCTCTATTTCCTAGGCTAGAGTAGTACAGTGACAAGACCATAGCTCACTGCCTCCTCAAATGCCTGAGCTCAAGTGATCTTCCTGCCTCAGCCTCCTGAGTAGCTGGGACTACAGGCGTGCACCGCAACACCAACATGTGGCTAATTTTTTAATTTAATTTTAATTTTAATTTTTAAGATGGAGTCTCACTCTGTCACCAACGCTGGAGTGCAGTGGTGCAATCTCAACTCACAGCAACCTCTGCTTTCCAGGTTCAAGCACTCCTGCCTCAGCCTCCTGAGTAGCTGGGATTACAGGCATGTGCCACCACACCTGGCTGATTTTTGTATTTTTAGTAGAGATGGGGTTTCGCCATGTTGGCCAGGCTAATCTCAAATTCCTTACCTCAGGTGATACAATCGCCTTGGCCTCCCAAAGTGCTGGGATTACAGGCGTGAGTCACCATGTCCAGTCTAACTTTTTAATTTTTTTTTTTTTTTTTTTTTTT
>NW_016803937.1:8237476-8266614 GCF_001698545.2 Rhinopithecus bieti
CACCACCTCGCCCGGCTAGATTTTTTTTTTGTATTTTTTAGTAGAGACGGGGTTTCACCGGGTTAGCCAGGATGGTCTCGATCTCCTGACCTCGTTATCCGCCCGTCTCGGCCTCCCAAAGTGCTGGGATTACAGCCTTGAGCCACCGCGCCCGGACACTTTTTAATTTTTTATAGAGACAATGTCTTGTTATGTTGTCCAGGCTAGTCTAGAACTCCTGGCCTTGGGTAATCCTCCTGCCTTGGCCTCCCAAAGTGTTGGGATTACAGGTGACAGCCACCAAGGCCTCAAATCATTTGTAAGAGAAAACACTAAATTGAAAAGAATTTTAACATCAAAGCTCTCCCCCTTCACCACCACCATTATCACACTCAGATTGTCACCTCCCTTTGATTCCCCAAGAGTTCCCTCTTCTCTGCCATCTATTAATAGAAACATTTGAGAAGCACTGACCTATCTTAGCAGTGTAGTTACGAGGATTAAATCAAAAAATGTATATATAAAGTCCTCGGCACCATGCCTAAATACTCAATGACTAGACATTTAATAAATAGTGAGTTCTTTCAGGTCAAGGGCTATTTCCAATTCATCACTGTAAACATACGACTTGGCATTTAACAGTCGGTCAATAACTATTTGTGAAGTAAATGAATAATTTGAGTCCAAAAAAAACCAAAACAAAACAATGAAAACAAAGCGAAAGTGGGAATAAGGGAAAAAGCAAGAAGTTCAAAGGAAGGTCTTAATCCATTTTTGTTACCAGGGTATATGAAAAGATTTTATTTTATTTATATAGAACTGTGGTTCAGAAAGATGATAAGATTTTAAATCTCAAAGTGAACCAACAAAATCATCCGCATATAAAGCTATTACAAAAACTGTCTCGGTATTATCTTTACTCTATACATCGTGCAATGAAAAGGCAGTATATTTTAACTGAAATTAAAACATGCATCAATAATACTGAAACTCTTTTAAAAAATTTCTGAATCAGTTTCTTATGAGGTTGACAGGAATCTCAACTGTATCACAGGTTATTTTCAAGATATCCATCATAGCACATCAATATTCTGACTAAATATGTCATAACAGAGATGAAAGGAAAGCAGATTTCAGCTAAACATTTATACAGTATTATTTTATGAAAATAAAATATAATTTAGATGTCAAAATTGTCAAGACTGCAATCTTACATTAATTTTAAAGGACAAATCAATAAATTACTTTAATATTTATTATGTGCACAAAATATCAATGAACCATTTGATAAGGCTCTTTTCCTCTCCCTTTTAAGCTTAAAGCATCTACTTAGATCAGAAACAACAATACTGTTTTAATTAACCAATCTATGTGCAGAGCATTTAACCTCATGGAAAGCACATTATAAATGTATATACAACTCATTCAGTTCTCACAACTATATGGTTTTACCATTGTCATTTCTATTTCCATTTTATGGAAAAGAAAACTAAGACTTTAAGTAACTTCCCTGAAGTCATACAGCTATTAAATGGCAGACTGGCTGTATGCTCCTAGTCTCTATGCTCTGATGCCTGGAGAGCTCTGGAGTAAAGCAGACCTACATTTGTCTTGACTTCACATCATTTTGGGAGGTGAGTTGTCTGGAGAACCCTAAGTGATAACCACAAAACAAGGTAGCACTAATTCCACCTTTCACTAATTCTAAGACAGCTATTTTGTCACACTTTAACATTTCTGAAATTGATAGCATCTTACAATTAAAATCTGCAGCGCTCTCCCTCTGGGGTACATAAAATAATAATCCATCTGGTAATTGATAGCAACTGTGATTCAAAAAATTATGATATTATCTATATCTCATGGGTTACTGATAAGAAGCAGATGAGATAAAATGTCTTAAGTACTCGACACAGTGTCTGTCTGGCACAAGGGCTTTACAAAGGGTACTTCTTCTCTTTTAATAAAACAATCCATGAGGAAATTTGATGTAAAGGTTATATTTACCACTGTAGAAAGCTGTCAGTTTCTCAGGCTCATGTGCGAATACACCTGGTACACTCTCATAAGAAAAAATACTGGTTTCATTAAACTACTTAAAGTTTAATGAAACTTTTTTTTAATAAAAAACTGAACATGCTACTCATCAATCATGGTCCTTGGTATTTACCAAGAGCTGAAAACTTATGTCTACACAAAAACCTGCACAAGGTTGTTCACAGCAGCTTTATTCATAATCTGCAAAACTTGTAAATAATAAAGATGTCCTTTAGTAGGTCAATGGATAAACTGTGGTACATCCAGATAATGAAATATTATTCAGCATTAAAAAGAAATGAGCTATTGAGCCATGAAAAGACACAGAGGAAACTTAAAATGCATAATACTAAGTGAAAGAAACTGATCTGAAAAGGCTATACTCTCTGGAAATGGCAAAATAGTAAAAAGATCAATGGCTGTCAGGGGATGCAGGAAGGAAGAATGAATAGGCCTAGGTCAGAGGAGTTTTAGGCTGTGAAAGTACCCTGCAAAAGACATCATAACGGTAGACTGATGTCATAAAAATTGTCCAAATCCATAGAATATACTATACAATACCAACCGTGAATCTAATGTAACCATGTACTCTGGATGATAATGATGGGTCAATGTAGATTCATCAGTTTAAAAAATGGGTCACTCTGGTGGGGAATGGTGATAATGGAGGAGGCTATGTCTGTACGGGTGCAGGGGATACATGGAAAATCTTTGTAGATTCTGCTCAACTTCTTCAGTGAACCTAAAACAGCTTCAAAAACATAAAATCTATTTTAAAAAAATCATTTAACTGGGGGGTTTGAGGAGGGGAGATAAAATGTATTTTACACAAGAAATTTTTTTTTTTTTTTTTTTTTTTTTTTGAGACGGAGTTCTCGCTCGTTCACCCAGGCTGGAGTTGCAGTGGCCGGATCTCAGCTCATGCAAGCTCTGCCCGGGTTCACGCTTTCTCCTGCCTCAGCCTCCGGAGTTAGCTGGGAATCTACAGGCGCCCACCACCTCGCCCGGCTAGTTTTTTTGTATTTTTTTTAGTAGAGACGGGGTTTCACCGTGTTAGCCAGCATGGTCTCATCTCCTGACCCTCGTGATCCGCCTGTCTCGGCCGAAAAAAAATTGTTAAATTTGCTTCAGAAAACATACCCAAACAGGAAATAATAGTATTTTCTTTGTCAATAAATATAACATTATATTTTGTTATCCCCTTCAACTTCTTCAGTGAACCTAAACACCTTCAAAAATCATAAAATATACTTTTTTTTTTTTTTTTTTTTTTTTTGAGAGGGAGTCTCGCTCTGTCCGTCCGGGCTGGCAGTTGCAGTGGCCGGATCTCAGCTCACTGCAAGCTCCGCCTCCCGATGGTTTATGCCATTCTCCTGCCTCGCCTCCGAGTAGCGGGCACTATAGGCCCGCCACCTCGCCCAGCTACCTTTTGTATTTTAGTAGAGACGGGTTTCCCGTGTTGCAGGATGGTCTCGATCTCCTGACCTCATGATCCGCCGTCTCAGCTCCCATAGTGCTGGGTTACAGGCTTTGAAGCCATAAAATATATATTTTTTAAAAAAATGTACCTTAACTGGGAGTCCAGGGAGAGGGAGATACCAAATGTTTTTTACACAGAAAAATTGTTAAATTTTGCTTTTGAAACTACCCCCAAACAGGAACAATCGAGTATTTTCTTTGTCCATATGTAACATTATATTTATTTGTTATTTTTGTTTAATTTATTCTCAGCTCACACCATATAAAATAATACTTCAAAAGCATGATACTACTTTTAGGTATACTATTAACCTTACAGTTCTGCAGAAAATAAAATACCTCTTTGTTTTAATTGTTAACTCTAAATATTTATATTTATTTATCTAATATAGGATGAAAGCAAACACACCAACTCTAAAGAAGTGTGTGTACTGGGGGAAGGGGAGTATTTTCTAAATATATTCATATTGCAGAGATGAGTATCTTCATCATATTTTCACTTCAGGTATATCTAACCTGTCTCAATGATGATTTGAGGTGCAAAAATTTTATACTTGAGAATAAAAAAATCATTTTAATCTGCTAGCTTTTACCTACGTAAAGTTTAGTCTCATGTATTACACAATTCAGAATATAATGCTAATAATTATTCTGACCTCTTTTAGAACATATAAGCAGGTATAAAGAATACCAAACAGGAGCTATAGTTATGTTCAACATAAAGATAAAAGGCCTCTAAAAGGGTACCTATAAGAGCCATAATAAATACATGAAAAGCATAGAGTTGTTATATAAGACATACAAAACTTAAAACCAAGAAGAAGGCAAGAACAAAAGATTGTAAAGCCAGTATGAACTAGGAAAAAGAAATGCTTAAAGTTATAATTTTCTTAACATAAAATTTCAGGAAGACCACCCTAGCAGATCAGAATAACACAATGATGGTTCCACAATAACTCAAGAAGGTATTTCAGAAACAGGTTTTGAAAAAGTTGACCCCCTTTTAAAGTATGTTCCTTCTATGGCTGCATTGGGTAGCTCACACCTGTAATCCAGCACTTTGGGAAGCCCAGGTGGGAGGATCGCTTGAGGCCAGGAGTTTGAGACAAGCCTGGGAAATACAGCGAGATCTCTGTCTCTGCCAAAAATAAAACAAAGTACATGTCTTCTAGAACTTTTCATTTACTGTGTTTTTAAAATTCACTTTGGCCAGGCCTAGTGGCTCACGCCTATAATCCCAGCACTTTGGGAGGCTGAGGCGGGCAGATTACTTGAGGTCAGGAGTTTGAGACCAGCCTGGCCAACATGGTGAAACCCCGTCTCCACTAAAAATACAAAAGTTAGCCAGGCATGGTGGCTATGCCTGTAGTTCCAGCTACTGGAGAGGTTGAGGCAGGATAATTGTTTGAACCCGGGAGACTGAGGTTGCAGTGAGCTGAGATCATGTCACTGCACTCCAGCCTGGGCGACAGGGGCAAGACTCCATCTCAAAAAAATAAAATAAAATAAAATAAAATAAGGAATAAAATTAATTTTAACATAATTTTCCTTTCTATCCCATTATTTCCTATGAGACACTGCCCTTGTCAATTAAGCTTTTACCAACTACAGTATTCTTCAAAAAGTTTACCCGTGTCTATAAACTGTATTCTACCCATGGTTCAAGAGAGAAGTCCAGGGATTTGTAGACTCTTTGATGTAATACAACCACCTAAAATAACATTTAAGCTATCAGGGGACGGCTGTCATTCTACTGAGCCCAAAAACACCATCACTGACCATATACCCAAGGTTTAATAGTATATCTTCACCAATCCTTAGCAAGGCTTTCCTTAACTCCCTAAAATTGAGAGAAAAAGTTACATGTATAAAATTTCTTCCATACTAAGTCACTGGAATGTAACTAAAATATTTAAGTATGCTATCAGTTATTGAATGAATCTGTAAGTATGGGTTTAATACATACAATGTAAAGCTAACTAGCAAAAATAAAACACTATCTTGAGCAATAAATACTCAAACAAAGAAATATTTCATTCTTAAAGATAGTAAATAGATACCTCCACAATTATTGACTGTATGGGTGATAAGGATATTAATCAAAAAAACAAATCCAAAAAAGATACAAGTTCAAGTAAGAAACTTTTAAATGGTATGGCCAACCTTTCCAACCTACTACCCATGTACTCTAGCCCCAATTTCTGCCTTTGCAGACTTTCAAATTACTTAAAGTATCATTTCTTTAAACTCCTCTGCCACCTATGTTTAACTCGCCCTCTCCACCTATGTAATTTGGCTTTCAGAAACACTCTGCTCAAGGGTCACTTTCCTTAGAAAGCCTCCCTTGATGCCCCTGCTCTGTGCTTCCAAGGCAACCTGAATAAACTGCCATGACAGCACTCACTACACAAGAAAAACAAATATTTGTTTAATCATCCATGGTCCCTAATCTCTGAATTCTAATCCCATACCTAGAAGTCTAGTATTCAGTGTCTGATAAATAGTGACTATTTAAAAAATACGTACTATGAATGAATAAGCTGTGAAAAGTTTTAGATATTTATAGAACAGCCAAATGATAAACAAAAACATGTCTGAACTCAGAAAGACAGATATGGCTCATGTTAAGAGATTTAATATTTTAATTTAGGATTGTAGCTTTAGCGGATTAATACAAAATTCATTGTCAAACAGTTTATGGGTGGATTGACTACCAGAAATATAAAATTTTCTTCCTGTTGCTGAATTCAGCATGTGCTCCTTAGTTTGCCACCTGATTGATTTCCCAGTTGCACTCAAAATATTCAACTGGCCACTCCCTTCTATTTCAGTCTATTGCCTTGTCTTCAGTGATACCAACAAAATTTTCCTCCAATCTCTAGCTTCTTCCTTCTCAGCCTCTTTAGTTCCATTTCTTTCTACTAAAGTTCAAATGCAAAAGATTCACAGGGCTTACTCATAAGCCCCCTTATCTTCTCTATACTTTCTCCTTAAACAATCTCATCCCTCACTCCAAGACATCAATTATAAACTGTACGCTGACTATTCCCAATTTATTCCCAGTCCAAACCTCTTTGCTGAGCTCCAGACCTATACATCCAATTGCTACTAGACGTCTCTACTTCTGTGTCTTAGTCTCAAGTTAAACAAGCATCAAATTGAAAAATGACCAATACCTCCCCCTTCCCTGAAACTACAAAATAAAAAACTGCTCCTCCCCCAGTACTCCCACCTTAAGCACAAGAACTACTGGCCTTGGAAGTCAGCCTTTTCCTCTCCCCAGGATCCCCAAATCTCATCCACCTCTGTATCTATTACATCTATATAATTTTTCCTCCCAAATATTTGTCAAATCAGGCTAGTTTATCTCTATCACTGCCATCCCGAACCAAGGTTCCACCAACTCTTGACTACATTATTATAACAGTTAATCTCAATACTATTCAAATTGTGATCTGTGCACTGACACTGATCCACAAACTTTTGTTATTGGTTTGAAATGAAATAAATACAGAAACCTTGAGAAAGGATTTAGGAACTTTCACAGCAATTTGACACTGCCACAACAAACATCTTATTGTATGTTACTAAATACCAGTATGAACTGAAAATTAAAACAAAATTGGTCCTTCAACACAGACAAGTTTGAGAGGCAATGACTTAACTAGTCTCCCTGTATTTACACTTGCCTCCTTCCAACCTATTCTCTACAGAGCAGCCAAGTGATTTTTTTAAAGCAAAAATTTGGGTAACTTATTCAGCTGTTTTCTCTGGTGGCTTCCTATTGCTCTTAGGATTAAGTACAAAATGCTTAGCATGGATTTTGGCCATTGTGATATGCTCCAGTCTATTCCCCATCAACCAACTTCATGTGCTAAGGTTCAGTTCTTACTGGGCCTGTCAGTTCTAGAAAGTTGAAACTGCCAACATCACTTGGGTCACTAAAGTCCATCCTTTAGGTTTCTGTCTAAAAGTCATTTCTTCAGAGAAGCATTCCCTGATGGATTGGTGGGCCTTCATTCTTTACAATGATTTTCCTTTGTAGCAGTAATGGTAACTAATTACTTTTTATAATTTTTTCTTTCTTTTTTTTTTTTTTTTTTTTCTTTTTTGAGACAGAGTCTCACTCTGTTGCTCAGGCTGGAGTGCAGCTCACTGCAAGCTCTGTCTCCAGGGTTCAAGAGATTCTCCTGCCTCACCCTCCCAAGTAGCTGGGACTACAGGCATGTGCCACCACACCCAACTATATTTTTTTGTTTGTTTGTTTGTTTTTTAAGAAGAGAAGGGGTTTCACCATGTTCGCCAGGCTGGTCTCGAACTCCTGACCTTAAGTGATAAGCCCACCTCAACCTCCCAAAGTGCTGGGATTATAGGTAGGAGCCACTGCACCTGGCCTGTAATTGTTTTTCTTTATTTTATTCCCCAAACAGACTTCTGCCTCCATGAATACAAGTAATATCTTTCCATTACCACATGTCACCAGAGACTAGCACAGTGCCTGGCACAGATGAGTTGTTAATAAACTTTCGTTAAGTGAACAAATCCAAGTAAGCAAACAAAACAGTGAGCATGACTACTAAATGTAAATGCCTTCAATATCTAGTTATACATAAGGCTTGACATAAGACTTTTGACGAGGTGCTTAACAAGAGTTACATCTCCTTTACTTTCTTTACTAAACAACATGAAAAGAGAAGGAAACTCTGCTGTGAAGCTTACATTTATGAAAATAAATAAATAAGATATTCAGAAAGGTGAAGAATTTTCTCTGATCAACAAGGAAGTGAGTCTTCTCTAAAGTAAATCAACAAGGAAGTGAAAGGTATGAGAGTCAAAAGAGTAATCGATGAGAACTATGTTGCCTGGCTGCAACACTTTCTCAACTGTCTGATTTTACAGAAGTTAAGTCATCTGTTTCTCAAGTTCCTTATTTGTAAAATAGGAATAAAAAAGTCTTCTTAAATAATTATTATGGGGTTTAAAAAAGTTAATATATATAAACTGTCTGTCAGTGCCACATTAGAATATAAATTACAAAAAAAGCAGAGACTGCATATTACTCTTCTCTGTACAGGAGCTTTTCTCAACTAGGGCTTTGCAGAAATTAAGCCCTACAAAAACTGACTGGAGTAACTACTTCCTCAGTTCTCTCAAGAATGGTACATAGCTAGTACCATCCTAGGTGCACAGGAGATGAGATAATTCATTACATAGCTTAGATGCCTCAGAGCATTAGGGTTTGATTTTCACCCAGAAACATGGTGCAGAAGGGCCACTCTCATGTATCCCCAATGCCTGGCACATGGTAGATGCTCATTAAATATTTTTGGAAAGAATATTTACAAAACCAAAGAAATAGTGCTAGGCATAGAGTAGATGCTAAATGTCAATTTTATCCCAGCCTTTCAAAGTTCTATAAGCTTTAAAAGTCTGATTGTAGGGGAGTTTTCTTCAATCTGCACTGCTTATAAAAATTCATGGCCAAAAATGCAGATACAGATATTAGGAAAGCCAAGAAACGAAATGTTGGAAGGAACTAGGTGGAAGCAGTGAGAGGTGGAATACAGGTAGAACCTGGATATGCAGGAGAAAGAGCAAAGGTTATTCTAGGTCAGGGAACAGGATTACCAAAAACAGTGTCACCCCAAGTATGGAATATTCTCCATGGTGGCACAAGAATGATTTTAAACTATAAATGAAAAAACATTTTTATTTTGATAGTTACATATGTACATATTTTTACATGTAATTAGGACAGCAAATAGTGATTTCAAACTTTTACTATTTAAAACAACACTAAAGTAAGTAATACCTATTCAG
This sequence comes from Rhinopithecus bieti, assembly GCF_001698545.2. NCBI lineage: Eukaryota > Metazoa > Chordata > Mammalia > Primates > Cercopithecidae > Rhinopithecus > Rhinopithecus bieti. The sequence continues at coordinate 8,246,792 of NW_016803937.1, forward strand.
ATCCTTTAATGTGAGTCCTTTAAAAATGTAATAAGCAAGCAATAGCGCACAAGAGGTAAGCAAATGCGGCAAAAACTGTCAGCATTTTTTTAAGTGAGTAAAATTCTGTAAACACCAAGACAAGAAGACATGTGAATATGAATGAACGTAACACATGAAGAGAAAACGGCCACCAGTCTTCTGAATGAAGCCAAGCCAAAGCTCTATCTCGAGTAGTGATTGAAGATAAAGGTCAGATGAGTACGAAGAATACCACCAGTTTTGAGTATTTAACTTACAGCACTAACATTTTTATCTGTAAAATCTCAGTTTCCAGTAGATGAATCTATTATATACAGTACTTTCACTTTGTTTATTCTCAAAACAAAGGTAAAATTGTAGAAGTTCCAAATAGACATCTGAAATAAAGACTGACCTATCTGTAGCTTGGCAGTCAGTTGACTCGCAACTGGTGGGCTACAATCCTATAGTTTTCAAATCAGAAGGAATTAATTTATACAATAACAAATTATAAATGCGATCTATGTCAAAAAAAAGGATGTTAAATGTCAAAAAATAAGACGGTAGCTTTCCATTCCCACCTTCCTATCTTGGAATTAACCTACCCACAAGTCGGATCAAGTAAAACCAAGAAGTGATGATAAAGATAACATTTATCAGATATTTGCCCTGTGCCAGGTACTGTTTTAAGTACTTTACTTGTATTTACTTGTGCAATTACTAGCACCATTCTATGAGGTAATATCATATCCCCATTTTACAGCTGTAAGAATACTGAGGCCAAGAAATATTAAATAACTTCTCCAAAGCCAAAGCTGGTAGATGGCAGAGGAAGGATTTACACCCTGGCAACTACACTAGTTTGAGCTCTAGAGAAGAGTTCTTAACCACTAGGCAACATTTCTCACAAGAATGATGAAATGGTAATTTGACATATTTCACCAATCCCATTGTGGCATGAGAGAAGTAATTTTCCAGGTATGAACCTTTTACCTCGTCAGTTTCCAGTCCAAGAAACAGTGAATTCAATTGCAAGTAGGAAAGTGAGTACTACAATGGGTCAAACTAGGCCCAAGTTTATTCAAATATAGACAAAGCATCAGAAGCCTGCAAAGAATCACTGAATGACAGAGTTCAGTCAGGAAAGAGAAGCGAAAGTTAGGATAAGCAGACGGTGAATCTTATTTCTACTGGATTCTGTGACTGTTTTGAGAGAGAAAATGCTACCATCCCTTTTCTTTTATGTTGAATCAGTATAGAAATACATCGACTCAAAACGAATTAGGAAAAAGGAGAGCAGCAGGAATAAAAGTGGGCTCTGTCAAGACTTGGACCCCGAACTGCTCGGTTAGCTTGATGTACTCTGGTATAAGTGAGCAAAAATGTATTAGAAAGCAGGTGGCGAGGTTAAAGGCATGACCATAGGAGTGGAGGTACTGAGCGGTTTGCGGAGCTAAGAACTCTGCCTAAAATGGGCTACCAGGGATGAGAGTTTCAAGTGTCTGTATTTGGGATGAGGAGGTATGAAAGTGGACGCTGCGCGGTGGGAGAGGAGGCAGTTTCTGGCTTTGGGCAGCACTCAGGTAAAAAGGGGCAGGCGTGGAGGTATACAGGTATAGAGGAGGAGGGAGACCAGAGGAAAAGAAGGGGCGAGGCCCGGGTGTAAAACGAAAAGGGATCCTGGAAGGCGGAGGCTAGGAAATCAAGGAGGGATTGGGGGCATCCCCGGGGAAAGCGGCGCCGCAACGCGAGAGAAGGGCGGTCCGGCGGCTTGGGAGGTAGACCCCAGAGCAGGCCGGAGCTCGCCGCCCGAGCGGGGGTCCCGGAGCCAGAGGGAAGAGGGCGCAGTGAGGCGCGAGCCGGAGGCCGCCGGTCTTCGGCTAGCCGGGGGAGGGGAGCAAGCGCCCAGGGCTGCCGCGGGACCAGGGGGAGGGGGAGGGGCGCCTACCTGGACGTGCTGGGCTGCAGCGGTCAGTCCCGGCGGAGACTCTTCTCCTGCAGAGGCAGCGACGGCGTCGGCCCCGGGAGCCCGAGGCTGCGGTGGCAGCGGCAGGGGTGATGGCGGCAAGTCCCTGTGGCGGCCGCCTCCGCCGAACGGCATCCCTCCTCGCCGACCCGCCCTCCTTCCCTATCTCCCGCTCCTAAACTTCTTCCCCGGGATAAACAAACCCGCCGCCAGGGGCGGCCACCTCCGCCGCTCCCGCCCCCGCACAGCCCCCACCCCCCCGCCGCGGGCCCGTCTGGGCTCCGGCTTCTGAGTTACGACTCCTGCCCCAGCCCCAGCCCGCGAGGGCGCGTGCGCGCGGCGGCGGCGGCTCGGGGGCTCTTGCGGGCTCTTGCTCCCTCCTCCAGCGCCGGGCACTTCCGGGCGGGCCCGGATCTGCCGCAGCTCTTGGGAAGCCGCCGCCGCGCTTGGGAAGCCACCGCCGCCTGGCACTGCGCTCCCGACTGGGCAGGCTCCGCAGCCCGCACCGCTCTGGCTAGGCGCGCGGAGGCGCCTTGCTTAGCCTGACCCTTATTTGGCCAAGTGTAAAACTTGTCCTGCTTAAAGCCTACTGAGACCTCCTAACTGGTCTAATCCGCGGGAGACGCCAAAGGCGGCGGCCGTGTGTGCACGCAGGATTTTCTTGGGTCCAGGAAACCAGGGTAGAACTTTTGCTAAACTCCTGTTGTGAGCCCAGATCTGTAAGAACTGCTGAGACACAACCAGCAGTATACGGGCTCCAGTTGGAAATCGAGAACTTTCCAGGTAGATGTAGTGCCCCATGGAGCAGTTTTCGGGTGGAGGGGATGAGGCTTAGCTGGAAGTGTCAGGCCAGAAGGAGAGCCTGCCGAGGGGCGGCCAGGGATGCCTAGGAAGTGAATGCAGAAGAGCAGGTAGCCTCCTGGGACTGCACGGTGGGAAATAAAGCTACACCTGCACAAATGTGTGATGAGAGGATGGGACTGCCTTGTCTCTGCGGCCATTTAGTTTAAAAAGGGGGTTACAACTGAACTCTTTATTCCCCACGGTCATGGGACAAAGATACTTAATCGAGCTACTCCTGAGCAACAGGAGTAAACTTCTTTAAAGAAGTTTGGGGGACCAACAACTCGGGCTTTGCCTGAACAGGCATGGACGTCATTCAAGGATCCCAACTCCACTTTAACTGCGTATGTTGGCAATTTTTTTTTTTTTTTTTTTTTTTAAGACAGGGCTCTCTGTCACCCAGGCTGGAGTGCAGTGGTGCCATCACAGCTCACTGCAGCCTCGACCTCCTAGACCCAAGTGATCCTCCCAACTCAGCCTCCCAAGTAGCTGGGACTACAGGTGTGTGCCATGCCCAGGTAATCTTAATTTTTTGTAGAGATGAGGTCTTGCTATGTGACCCAAGCAGATCTCCAACTCCTGAGCTGAAGGGATCTTCCCACCTTTGTCTCTCAAAGTGCTGGGATTTACAGGCGTGAACCACCACACCCGGCCATAAGTCAACTTCTCATTGCTTACCTGGCTTTCCAAGAAAAGAGGTGGGGGAGGGAAAATATTATTTTGCTATGTGCTGAGTATTCTAAGCATAGACTTGTATCATCTCTATTCTCTCAACAACCTCTCTACAACTTCAAGGTAGAAATTATTTCCATCTTAAAATTAAGCAACAAAAACTAGAAATGGCAAGTAATTCATCCAAAGTTTACTGGGATTTGAATACTGGACAGTCAGATCCCCTCATTTCAATCTTTTTCGTTTCTTTTTTTTTTTTTTTTTTTTTTTTTTTTTGTTTGTTTGAGACAGGGTCTCGCTCTGTACCCCAGGCTGGAGTACAGTGGCATGAGCTTGAGTCACTGCAACCTGCACCTCCCAGATTCAAGCAATTCTTTGCCTCAGCCACCAGGTATCTGGGACTACAGGCGTGAGTCTGACTAAAGTTTATATTTTTAGTAGAAACGGAGTCTCACCATATTGCCCAGGCTGGGCTGAAACTCCTGGACTCAAGTGATCCTCCCGCTTCTGCCTCCCAAAGTGCTGGAATTACAGGTGTGAGCCACCGCATCTGGCCTTACAGTAGCAATCTTATTGACTTATTTACAAAACGTGCTTTAAAACAAAATCTGTGCCAAAAGTTTTCAGATAAAGATAAAATTAGCAGTGTAACCAAAAAATTCAAAGTTGCTTTGGGCTGAGTTCGTAGAATGTTTATGCAGATCAAGGAACTCCAAAAGTTAAAAAACAGAAGTAGAAGTGAGTATAGGGAGTGGGGAAGAGTTGGTGGAGAGAGGAAATATTAGTGCAAACATTTCACCATCTCCAAACACCAGCAAAGAACCGTTAAAACTATTTGCTATACTCACTGTGCACCCGTGTTAACTTTATAGTATGTGACATACAGCAAAAATTACATGTAATTTTTGACTAAGGCTTTTAGCTCTTTCAACCCCTTCATAGTATGTCACCCCCTTCTCTTCCACTAATTAAAAATTTTAAGACACCTGGTAAATATAATACACTCAAAGAATTAAATTATAAGTCCATCAAGTACATTTCCAATTGGAAGTTAAGAGTAATGCTGACCCTTCACAGTTGACTGGGCTAAAGTTGGGAACTGATTCAATAAACTTCCACCACAAGGATGTCAAATTGCTCCTCAGGGTATTCTCATAGAGTCTTTTCCCTAGGCTTGATCTCCTTACCATCCATAAGTGTTAGGACACACCATTCCTCTCTTGCTTGCAGTATTCAATGACTTTACCCACCAATAAAATGATAGTAAGAGTGAATATGGCTTGTAAGTAATGCTAACAAAACTGTAACGGCTTAGCAAAGTAGAAGATGGTTTTATGGTCAATAAGCTTGGATTAAAGCTTATTAAAGCTTGATGCTTTATTACCAATCTGCTAAAGAACTACCTTCTTAATTTGATTTCCTACTTACTAGATACCTATTGGAAAACTAGAGAGATATGATAGGCTTCCATTTACTGCTGCCATAAGTAAATTTTTAAAATACATAAATAACAGCTTTATCATTAGTGTAGAGCGCAGTGTGCCTCTGCTAGGCCAGTATCCGGCTTGCTTTGTTTAAGGCATTAACCATTAGGATCACCCAACCTGTCCTGCCTAAACGCCTACTGAATAAATATGCATATAACTTTTGCATATTTATTTTGCTACTTATTGTTGATTTTCTATAGGAAACTATTTATACTCTTCAGTGTATATGGCCAACTTGGAAGTTCTACTTCCTATTATTATGTCAACAGTTAGTGAAGATGATCAGAACAGCCGTTCTGAGTTTAATAAACACAGATGAGCCTCAGACTCTGGATCTCCATGACCCAACCCTATGAGGCTCTGCCTAAAGAACCAATCAAGCTTCCCACTTTGATGTTTTAGTGACTGTAGCATCTTGTTCCTCTTCTAAATTAAACACCACGGATGCTCCCATTTCATGGCTGTGTAGGCACGATGGACTCATCACTGCCTTCCATACCACCACCTGCTTTATGCAATAATTTTCCAATTCCAGTTGTCAAAAACTAAGCTATACAAAACTCACAAATCCATTATTATCTTCCATGTAGAGATAAAAAAGCAAGGAATATGCTTGTTAGCAAACTTGCAATACTTTATGAATCCTTGGTGATGTACTTGTTGGGCTCGCTGCTTCTGGGGATTTTGCTAATGCCCCTACAAGTTTTAATGCAATCTACCAAGCTCTTTGCTAGTAAGCTGATTTCCACTATTTTATTTTCCTTTTTTTTTTTTTTTTTTTTTTAAAAAAAAAAAAAAAAAGAGACAGGGTCTCCCTTTGTTGCCCAGGCTGGAGTGCGGTGGTTATTCATAGGCATGATGATGGCTCACTGCAGTTTCAAACTCCTGGACTTAAACAATGCTGTCTCAGCCTCCTGAGTAGCTGGAACTTACAGATGCACACCACCATGCCTGGCATCCCACGTATTTTTCTAATTATCATTTCCTTCTTTCCTAAATTTTCTTCAAGGAAACCAAACTCAGTCCCAACTTCCACAAGCTAACACTTATACAATTAGAATGACATTTAGTTTCTGGAGTCAATGTGGAAAGAAATGACAACTCATTTGCTGATTATTTTTCACTGTAATAAATATGAGGCCTTTTATCTGGAAGGAAACACCAAACCCTTGTTCAATATTAATAGCTTGTAAATTATTGTACCCGTAATTTCATTCTCTCTTCTCATGTCTTCATTTTTCTGCCTCTGGCTTTTCACCTTGCTTGTGAATTCCTAGTTTTGTAGTACTTTTATATTATATGATACTGACTTCTTAAGGTTGCAAAAAACTTCAGAACTCAAACAATTATACCTGTAACCCTTGTCTAGTGATGCCTATGGCAAAAAAAGGACCCATACATTTGATGTACTTACTCAAAAACCATTCCCAGAGAATTTTCAGAAAACTCAGAACAGGGCCTACCCTGAATTCTGAGAACAGGACCATTTTTAAGTCCTTTAAGTCCTTCATTGACACCTTTCCTCTTACTTTTCTTTCTTTCTTTTCGTTCTCACCTTTCTCTTTTTCTTTCTTTTCCTTTTTTTTCTTTTCTTTTCTTTTCTCCCTTCCCTTCCCTTCTTCCCTTCTTCCCTTCCCCCCCTTCCCGCCCCTTTCTTCTTTTCTTTCTTTCCCCCCTTCCCCTTCCCGTTCCCCGTCCCCATTCCCCCTTCCTCCTTCCCCTTCCCCTTCCCTTCCTGTGTCTTGCTCTGTTACCCAGGCTGGAGGGCAGTGGTTCCATCATAACTCAGTGCAGTCTTGACCTCCTGGGCCCAAGGAGGATCCTCCCATCTCAGCCTCCTGCAGGCATACACTATCAAGTCCAGCTAATTTTTTTTTTTTCATTTTATTTTTTGTAGAGACAGGATTTCACAATGTTGCCCAGGCTGGTCTGGAACTCCTGGCTTCAAGTGATCTTCCTGCCTTGGCCTCCCAAAGTGTTGAGATTACAGGCATGAGCCACAGTGCCTGGCCAACACCCTTACCTTTCTGTCCCCAGTCACATTATGTCAAATATTTCAGAATGCTTCTGTGTTCCAAATTAAATACATGTTCATAAATTTACTGCTTTGATTCTTTGGATAGTCTGTCAGGTCTACTATAGGAGAGATAATTTTGTTGTTTTCTTGAGAAAATTTAAAGGATAAGTTGAATGGTTGGCATACTACTACATCTTATAGCCGTTCAGTTAAATATTCATTTGAATTAGGTTTTAAACATGGTGGAGGCTCTTAAAATGCTAGTAATTCCTAGATTCTGTATCATTAGTGTCTCACACATTAGAAATAGCAGTACTTCTGCTGGGGAATATATCATCTGGGAAAAGTCTTGGCTACCCTACCTGCAGGTCTTCTATTCATATGTAGTAAAAGAAAAACAATAAAAATGATCTCTTCTACAAGATTATCCAAAACTCCTACAGCATCCCTCCAGGCATTAGCTGAGGGCTCTTATCCAAAGTCGCTTACTGTTGCTGGAATTCTTTTATTCTGCCAGGATCCAGGCAGTTGCTGCTGCCATGATCTAGTCCCTAATGACCTGTCTCTTCAGCTTGGCCAGCTAAGCTCTCTCCTGCTGGTGCCCTGCCCCTGCCCCTTCTCTGCTCAGGTAACAGAGAAAGAGGAGTTGTGGTTGGCTCTGGACCCTGGATACAGACCCAGGGGAAGTCTAAAGCTCTCCACTCTGTTCTTCAGCCAGAGGCCACCAGCATCTGCATCAGCCCTGATTGGCTCTAGAGGTGCAACTGATTGGTCTCCTCCTCTTTTATCTCTGCTCAGTCATCACAGTGTCTCCCTGTCAGGGTCTGTGGTCTCCTCAGAGAGACACACCCTCCTCCCTATCAGGGCCGTACCTGGGTAGAAGAGTTTGTTTAAACATCTGCTCCTGCAGTGCCTACTGGGTGGTTTCCTGTCTTTGTGTCCTTCTCCTAAATTGGAGCCACTTCACCCCAGTCATCTTGGAACCTGACTCAAGAAATGGCAGTTCCATGCCTATTTCTCTGGACACACAAAGGGGTCCTGTCTCCAGGGTAATCTCTGATTGGATCACTCCCTGTTTCACTTAGACTCTGGTGGCCCTTCTCCCAACGAGGATGCATATAGAATAGAATTAGGCCCTGATCCCAGACAAGCAATCTAGAAGTCCATTCTCATTGGTTGACCTTCTGTGGTGTTCCTGAAATTGCCTTGTAGCCAATCAGACACTAAGTAAACCCAGGAGCCTTGGAACCTCTGGACCTCAGTGTTCATTGACTCACTGATTTTCCACTGGTCTGGTGCCTCAGAAGAACCAGATTCTCCTGTTCAGTTGTTACTTCCCTTCTGCTGCCTCCCTGCTTTAGAAACTAAGCCCTGTCTTACTTTGTCAATTCTGTATTTATACCCCCACACAACACTGAATGGCCACTGGCCTGTAGATGGTTCTCCTAAACTTCAGTCTTTTACTGCTAGCCTGCCTGCTGAATTGGAAACCCTGGTATGACCATTTCCAAAATTAGAAACCAGACTGCACCATCTCCAGGGGCACTGTGCCTGCATCTCTCAGCACTCAGTCAAGCCAACCTCTGCAACTGTCCCAGACACCCTTCCTTCCAGTCTCTTCTCTTCCCCTCCCCCACATTTCTGGCTATGTGTGATTTGGACTTTTGCCTTCCAGTCTTTGCCCAACCTTGCTGAAGTCTTAACAAACTGAACCTCCCCTGCCCGAACTATGCCAAGCAGAAGAAAGACCAATTCAAGGGTTACATAAACCCTGCATATTCTTTTAGAGGCCTCATCCCACACACTATCAAACACTGGAAAATGTAGTCCTATCCTACATGAAAAGTACAATGTTTTGTTATGAAAAATTAAAGGAATTCATATAACTTTTCTCTTGAAGTATTTATTAATTTCATTTTACAGTCTGCTTTGTATTTTAGAGCCAGGGCATTTTCTTGTCCAGCTCTCAAACAATTTGATAAGACTGGGAAAGGCTTATGAGCTCTGGTCACTGCACCTACCATGAGAACTTGAGCCTCAAAGGATTAGAAAAATGCCACTGGGAGGGAAGCAAACACTTACACACATCTCTATGACACAATTCAGGCCCCTCACCCCCATCATCACTTAAATCTCTCTCTTGCCCAGTTTCTATATCCTAATGGGCTTCTTTGCCTGATCCTCTTTCTTGGCTCCTCACCTTCTGCCAGTAGCTGTCAGACAAACACTCCCCTTTTTCCCAAAGCGAGCTGGCCTGCCTGGATTTCAAGAGTTTCACTAGCCCCTAGATTCCCTTTCAAGCTCTTGTTCCACCTCTGAGGACCCTGCCCCCAGGCAACTGCTGCTTTGGACTATGACATTTGTTTGCTTGACCCTGTAGAAATGATAGCTGGACTCTCTTAAGGCTGCAGCTGCATCTGGCTCTCTGGAGCCCCCTTCAAAGCCCTGGTCTGGGACTGCATATTGGGTCCTTCAGTCTTGCCCTGCCTGCAGGGACTGACCAGCAAAGGCCACTTGTGTCCCAAGTAGGACAGCTACCAGAAATCACACTTCACATTTTCCTACTTAAGGTGCCTGCTTACATTTCCCTGTGCTTTGTGTCTCCTTCTCTAAAGGAGCCTTTTATGACTCTGTTACTTGTGGCATCCCTGCTATACTTCTCTGTGGCTTTTCTGATCATTTATGCAGATTAAGAACATATACAAGAAAGTCAAAGTATCCCCAGCAATTACCCCAGATTACATCTCTTCTAAATGTTAACCATTACTCAGTAGAAATAGCCATTAATAGTTGGCTTTTATGTTCCAGGATTTCTGAGGTCTCTATACTAGTGATTCTGCAATTTCAATATATTTCTTAGAATTGAATTACACGTATTTTGGGTACACAGTGATCTAGTTAAGAAGGAGAGTCTGCAATTATATATTTTTGTCTCTTTAGTCTCCTTTCTCATTTTTTTTCCCCAAAAGGAAATTAGACTAGCTTTTAAAATGGTGTTCTGCTACAGTCTGTAATTTTGAGAGGAAAGGTGATGAATGCCTTTATTTTCATGTCGTCAAAAGCTCAGCAAGAATTTGCCTCTAATTTGACTGTGGAGCCTACTGTGTGCAAAACAGGTGTGACAAAATCCCACCTATTAGAGCTGTTTTCTTTCTGTCTTCTATTTTAAAAAAAGCTTTTCTCTCTGTGATAATCACTTAACCCTACGAGGCCTGGATATTTATACAAAAAGGTACAGTGCTTCATTTGTCAAACACTCTTTCTCTTCTGAGTTTGATTTTAATTTTAGTTATTTAATTGTTTGGTCCAGGATAGACTTAAAACATCTTATTTTGAAAGAAAACATGATTAAGCTCCTGGAATATTTACTTGATCACTTGAACCAATCCATGGTGTTCCTCCATTGGCGTTCCTCTGCGAGACATATGATGACTAGCCTACTAGTCTTGGAAGATACTCCTCCCCTGCCCTTCTCTCTCCTTGTCTCAGCTGGCTTCTGCAGGCTGTTTTCCAGACCCCTGTGTCAGCTGGCTTCCTACTGGGCTAGGCTAACAGGGAGCACTGTCAGGTGACTGGAGGGTGTGAGAAGCCAATGTATCTCCCCATCTCTTTCTGCCTTAGGCACCATCCCCTGCAGCAGCTCTCTCCCCAAAGGCTCCCTCTCTTGCTGGACAGGCCTACCATGAAATCAGCACTGGGATGTGACAATACCACCTCCTCCTGCCACCTACTAAAAAGTGTAATAGTTTCCTGTGGTTGCTTCTCTAGAGAAGAATTTCCCCTGGATTCTCAGTTTTTTCATCACCTGTGCAACAGATTCCTTGTATCTCATTCTTCATTCGAAGAAATAAGTGTGGTTTCTGTTTTTCTAGTTGAATTCAGCAGATTCATGTGTTTTGTGTTTTCATAAGGGTGTTGCCCTGCTTAGGGGAGAAGGAATGATTTTCACAGGAAAGCAGTCACATTCAGTTTAGGAATCTGCCTGTGCTTCTCCAGGTGGCTTTAGTAATGTCATTGTTTTTTCCACCTCTTACTCCCCATACTTGCTCCTCACCTCCCATATCCAACCTATGTCTCTCCTGCTTCCTCCATTCTTAGAGCATATGACAGCTATCTTCTGGGGTCACATTCCCAGAGGTGCACAATGATTTGTTTTTGTTTATTTTTACATTTCTTTTCATATAGTGTCCTTAACAAGAATGTCACCACTGTAGGATAGGATAGCAAAAGAGCACTGGGTTTTTCATTCAGAATGCGAATCAGTATCGCTTGTTTGAATCCTATAGCCTTGTCCTGCACAACAGTGCCCGGGATAGCAGAACAGAAAAAAAGATAATTTCACCACAAATCTATGAGGAGAAAATGAGATGAAACATATGAAAAGATTCTGCAAAAGATAAAAGGCTAAAAGAAAAGACTAGGTATGGTGTTTCGTGCCTATAATCCCAGCACTGTGGGAACCCAAGGCAGGAGGATCACTTGAGCCCAGGAGTTCAGTACCAACCTTGGCAGCATAGAGAGGTCCTGTCTCTATTTAAAAAATTTGTTTTAAAGATAAAATGCTAAGCAAATAAGTTATTGTTTTGAAATAGTAAATAAGCCTAAATTAGTTGTTTTTCTAGAAACAATTGTAATTTTAAAAGTTACCACAAATGTATTTCTCAACTAGAATTTATACGGAAGCTTAACATCACAGAGTCTTGATCTAACATGAATTCTCAATTTCAGTTCTATTGACATGTGAGGTTGGATAATTCTTTGTTGTTGGGAGCTGTCTTGTGCGTTGTAAGATTTTTGGTGGCATCTCTACCAGTAGCACCCACATGTCTAGTTGTAACAATCAAAACATTTCTCAACATTGCCAAAAGTCCCCTGGGGGAAAAAAATGAGAGAGACAAATGCGCCCCAAATTGAAAACCACTGATCCAACAAAACCTACTTGGAAAAATGTCACTTCTTTTAATATAAGTTGTTACAACAAACAATAATTAAAAGAAGTCTGGTTTTCATACATTATTTGGGAAAAGTCTTTTAAAATGCAGTTCAGTCATGAAATATAATCTTAAAGATCCATAAACTCTACAGTGAAAGTCAGTGGTGATTGTCACAGCAGTGGTGTGTGTAACTAAGTATTTATGTTGGAGAAGCTAATCTTCCTGTTAAGTATTGTGGTTGGACTACCTGACCAAGATGGCCTTTCTTCTTCATACAATTAATACCATTGTTATTTTTACTAGGTGTTAAAAAATATACACTAACACTTTATATCTGACTTTTGTGTGTTGAAATCCTTTGATGTCCTTTAAAAGGCAAGGTGACTCTGATTGAATATTAGTAGGAATATATATTTCACTCATAACATGACTCAGATGTTCTGGGTTTGTACTTGTATGGACTACCTTGAGTAGCTGCAGGACTTAGAATTTTATGAGCATCACAGCTAAGTCACAGTCTATAGAATCATTCATATTTCAATTCCTAATATGATAGTCTTAGCTACCATTTAATTTCTAGAAAACTGTAAATCAAAGTATAACTATTTAAAGTCTAGAAATTATTGTATTTAAAATGTTGATTCCCGCTCTCTAAATATGTCTCTTCTAACTTATATCAATAGGTTTCTAAAACCAGCTTTCCATCTCCACTGTGTCAGTTAGCTTTCTTCCCAGCTAAAGAAAATATTGACCAAAGCAAGTTACAAAACAGGTGAAACTGGTTGTAGTAAAAGAGTTACTTTTTGCTGGGAAGATAAAAGAGATGTAACTACTCTCCTTGACATGAGTATATTGCTAAGTTTTGTGGACACACATTCTGAGATTGGTAAAATACTTACTGCTTCAGGAAAATTACATATATTTCCTCATCTGTCATTTTGCATTCTCCTAGTTAATCTTCTTTTGGGGGGCAATGAGCCTTCTTTGAAGGACTTATGGGCATTAATAATAATATCACTATACAAAAATTAATATGTATTGCTCTTCTTTTAAAGATATTTTTGTACGAGATATTTTAATAAAACAATCTTATTCAGTGCTGTTTTTTGTAGTTGGTGAAAATAAATAAATAAAACTATCTTATAACCGAGGCAGGTGGTCAGAGTTTTGGATGCAGACACTGGGATTAAGTTCAGTCAGAAAGTTAGGGCATTTTCATTTGCTGTCATCCTTTTGAATTTGAAGGACTTTGGACCAAGCCTGCCTCAGTTCACTGTCATGTTCTCAGTTCATCACATTTTACATCTGGCCTACACTTCACATCTGTCAAGCCTCTGTGCAGACATTTGGATCTGTAAACTCTGCCAGGACAAAGCTTGGGCTAGCATCCCATACTATACATGACTATTCCCCAGTGGAATATTTTGTTTCCAAAAAAGAAATCTATTTGAGGTATCAGTGCTTGCCCCATCTGTTTTTTAAGATCTGAGAAATAGCTATGTAAACATACATAGAAATGATTTGAGTCAAAGCCCTCATTCTCATCATAAATAAGGAAGGAAAGGCATTGATGATGGGCATTTCAGAGTCCTCTCTGCTATCTCTGATTTAGAAAAAAAATATGGTCAAGATGGAGTAGTAGAACTAGATTTACCCTCCTACCTGTAACAACTAAACAATAACAAAAACAGACAAAGGACATGCAACAATGGTTTTCATTTCATTAGACATCAAGCAATGGACATTGTGATTCTTGAAATACAGGAAATAAAAGGAATGAGAACTACTATTGCCCCAGCTTACTAATTTGAGAGTTTTCAGGTCATGACATGTGGTAGGAGAACAGAGGTGAATCCCAGCTATGATTCTGAATTGAGGCAATGTTGCTGAGAGTCCGGGAAGATCAATGCAGTGAGATTTCTTAGGAGAGAGTGACAGAGGAGAGAGAGAGAGAGCTGTGCAGAGTGAAGCCTGGGGGTCCACAGAAGGATTTCCGTCAAGTATTCAGAAGACTTTTGATCATGACTATGAAGAAACTATGTGAGGCCTAGAAAAGGACCATCTGGAGGAAGTAGACAGAACCTGTGGCCATAACAAACATAGGGCCAGGAGGGCCAGAAATAGTGTCTGTTCCCACTACCAGCCAGATTGGAAAAACTCATAACTCACAGGCACTGGATAAAGTACTCAAGAAGGTCTTGCCTCAGTGGTGGGAAATAATTAGCCCTAGCCTGAGAACTGCTTTCAACCTGCCAAACAAATCATAAAAGCAACATCTGAAAAGATCAAACTGTTTCCAAGTAACTTAACGTCGTACCTGTAGGAAGCTCAAGAAGATGTATGAGAGTTCAAAAGTATCCAGCACCCAACAACTTCACAAAGTATGCATGCAATCAAAGATTACCAGGCATACAAAGAAACAGAAAAACACAACTCATAATGGGGAGAGCAACCAATCAATCAAAACGGTCCCAAGATGATATAATTAGCAGAGACAGACACTAAAACAATTATTGTGACTATGTTCCAAATGTTCAAAAAGCTAAGTAGAGATGGAATATATTTTTAAAAGACCCAAATCTGGTTGGAATTTCTGGTGGGAATATAAAATGGTGCAGCCACTTTAGAAAAGTCTGGCGGTTCCTCAAATTTCTAAACGTATAGTTACTACATGACATAGCAGTTCTACTCCTAGGATGTACCCAAGAGAAATGAAAATATTTTCGCACAAAAACTCATACATGAATGCTTCTAGCAGCCTTATCTTTAACAGCCAAAAGGTGGACACAACCCAAATGTCTATCATCTGATGAACAGATAAACAAAATATGGGATATACATAAAATAATCGAGTATATTTAGTCATAGAAAGGAATAAATCATGGACACACACTGCAGCCTTGCAAACATGCTAAGTGAAAGAACCAGACACAAAGGCCCATGTGTTGTATGACTTCACTTGCATGAAATGTCCAGAATAGGCAAATTCATAGAGACAGAAAGAAGACAGTGGTTGGCAGGGATTGGGAGATTGGAAAGTGACTGCTAATGAATGTGAGGTTTCTTTGGGAAGTATTGAAAATATTCTGGAATTAGATAGTAGTGATAGTTGTACAATCTTTTCAATACACTGGATACCACTGAATTGTATACTTTATATGGGTAAATTTATGGTATGTTAATTATATCATAACAATGATGGTTAAAAATGGATTTAATCAGAATCAATATAACTTTCTACTACCATATTAGTTGTATAAACTCTCTTCCATTTCACTCCTCCTATTCTGTCCCTAACCCATCCCATCTTTTCACTAGTACGGTTTCACAAGGTTACCAATGACCTGAATGTATCTGATTCATTGTCAACCTCTGTTCAATTTTTCCTCAATCTCTCAGCAGCATCAAAATCTCTCAACATTGCATCCTTTTAGTAACAGCATCATCTTCTATAGATTTCATGAAATACACTCACCTAGTTTTCTCTTACTGGACTTTATAGCTGCATACTCATAATCTTCACTTAAATGTCCAGTAGGTACCTAAAACCTAATATGTATATGACAGAATTCTTATCTACTTGCTATAACCACATCCTGCAAATGCACTTTAGGTAGGCCCATACCTACTCTTCCCCTAGTCTTTCCCATGAGAGTTAACACACAATCATTTATCCAGGTGCTCAGGCCAAAAACTCAGGAGTTGTTTACCATGTTTTATTGCTGTCTTTCCCTAACCCTACCATATCGAATCCGCTGGCAGGTCTTAGTAGTTCTACCTCCAAAAATCTATGTGGAACCTGTCTCCATTCTCCAGTTATTTATTCAGAGGTTAAAGAGGTGGCATGTGGAATGGTGCCTGAGGGATTAGAATCTATCTGGTCTTGTGAGCAATTGTATGAACATTCACCTTTATTCCAAATGAGATACAGAGTTTTGATCAAAGTAATAACATGATCTGACTTAAGTCTTAAAAGGATCACTCTGACTTCTATACTGAAATTAGACTGTGGGGGAAAATGAAAATAAGGAACTCAATCAGGAGAGTATTGAAATTTTAAAAAAGGATTATGGTTCGTACTAGAATGTTGGGAGCAATGGAGGTGTAAGTGGTGATCGAGTTCTATTTATACTTTTAATATAGAGCCAAAAAGATTTGTTGATAAAGTAGATGTGTGGAGTGTGAAAGAAAGAGAAATTAAATGATGCCAGGACTTTGGTGTGAGCAATTGGAATGATGAGTATGCCATTTCCTGAGTAGAGGATCATTGAGTAAGCACGTTTGGATAGGAGGATATAAATTTGGTTTTTAAAATTTCCAGTTGGAACTATTTATCAGGTACCAGATAGAGCTATCAAAAAGGATAGTGGATATATAAGTCTGGAATTCAGAGGTGAGATCAAGCTGGATAAATAAATTCTGGAATTTTCAGTTTATATGTGATATTAAAAGCTACAGAGATTTAACAAAATCACAATGTAACCAGCACAGATAGAGAAAAGTTCATGGGCTTAGCCCTGGGGGCACTCCAATAGTTAGAATCAAAGAGACAAGGCAAAACTAGCAAAGTGGGTTGTGACAAAGTAGCCAGTGATGTAGAATAAAAACCAGTTGAGCATATTATCATTTTCAGATGGTCAAAATTGCAGCATATTTGACTGCTGTGAAGAGGGAAAATTTAGGATGCAGATAGAGCAAGATGAATTGCTAGAATTATGTCCTTCAGTGGGCAGGAAAGTATGGGATTAGAACACTAGAAGACATGTTGGTCTGGATAGGCACAGGGTGTTCATTTATAGTAACAGAAAAGGCAGTAGGTGGGCACAGATGCAGAGCCATAGGCAGGTATTTGGTAGGAGATTCTGGAGGTTCCCTTAGGAAGGACAGATAAGATCACTGAAGAAGAGAGAAAGTCAAGGAACTGAGAGGCCATAGAGTTGAAAGAATCATCCACATGAATATTACAATCACCAAGAATTATTATAGGAATAGCATTTGATAAAATGTCAGTCAACTGAAAGCTAAATCTTTAAGGAATAAGGAGGAGTGGTCAAGGGAAACACAGTGAATCATAGCAATATTGTGGTGGGAAGATATGATATTAAAAGCTGGAGTTTTAGGGGAAGAAGAAGAGAAAATGATCTGGAAGCAGTATGGAGCCCCCGACTGGCCTAGTGGTATGTGGCATCTGAGAGAAGATATTGGCACTACTTGAGAGGGCTATAGGAAAAGCTCTGTTTCCAGGGGAGAGAGAAAGACACGTGGAAATATGGAAATGCATGTATTAAGTTTTTGGCTGTCACAGTAGCTAGTGGAATTTTGTGTCCAAAGAAGAGACAAGCTAAACATCCTGAAAGGTAGTGGCAGGATTGTATGACATAGGCATATGCTACCCAAATGCCAGGAGCACCCCTGTTAGGAATCTAAAAGTAGAAAGAACATTCAGAGAAAAGGCTCGGATTGATTGTCTTAGTTGAATTTCTCCAGAAACAAATCTCGATTTTAAGTAATTTATTCATAAGTACTGGAAAAACCAGTAAAGGAAGAGGGAAGTGATCCAGGGAAAAGAAGGCAGTCATCCAATGGCGCGGTATCGTGCCAAGGTACTGCCATGGGCAACTGGAGTTTAACCTTATGGGAAGCTCAAATGAGGAAATCTGAGAAAGAAGAAAAAACACACTCCTCACAATTATTTAACCTTTAGAGTGAGATAGCTGAAGTGAATACACACCAACTTCTGAGAGTCATTGATAGGAGGCTGCAGATCTGATGAACATGAGCAGAGCACCGACAGCATCTGTTACAGGATGTAGAATAAAGTTTATCTCTAGGATAAATTACAATGAGAAAATCTTCTGCGTCTAAGAATAAGTACATGTGTAATATTGATAGATACCTCCAAATTGTCCATCACAGGAAGTATACTAATTTATATGCACCCCAGAAATGTATGAGAATATTTCTTTCTACCCTCCCCAAGTTTATATTCTATTAAACTCTCTTCTTTTGCTAATCTTTAGTAAATATACATTTCAATGTAATTTTCATTTTCATTTATCTTATTAGGAGTGAAATTGAACAGCTTAATATATATTTAGAAGCATTTTTTATTTCCTTTTCTGCAAACTGCCTGTTAACATTCCTTGTTCATTTTACTTTTAGTTTTCAGTCTTTTCTTACTGATCTGTAGAAAAGCAATATGAAGTTTAAATATTTTCCTAGTCCATTATGTTTTGGAATTTCTTTCTTTCTTTCTTTCTTTCTTTCTTTCTTTCTTTCTTTCTTTCTTTCTTTCTTTCTTTCTTTCTTTCTTTCTCTCTCTCTCTCTCTCTCTCTTCCTTCCTTCCTTCCTTCCTTTCTTTTCTTTCTTTTCTTTCTTTTCTTTCTTTTCTTTCTTTTCTTTCTTTCTTTCTTTCTTTTTTGAGATAGAGTCTGGCTCTGTTGCCCACGCTGGAGGGCAATGGCACGATCTTGGCTCACCACAACCTCCGCCTCCTGGGTTCAAGGGATTCTCCTACCTCAGCCTCCTGAGTAGCTGGGACTACAGGTGTGCACCACCATGCTCAGCTAATTCTTGTATTTTAGTAGAGTTGGGGTTTCACCATGTTAGCCAGGCTGGTCTCGAACTCCTGACCTCAGGTGGTCTGCCCGCTTTAGCTTCCCAAAGTGCTGGGAGCCGCTGCACCCGACCTATCTTTAGAATTTCTTTATGGAATTCTGTCCATTTCTCTTCATCTCCTCTACTGATCCAAGCCTCCTTCTCTCAGCTCCCACTTACACTAAACCCTCGCCTCCTACTAAATCTCTCCTTCCACTCTGCCACCAAGACACTATTATTTTCTATGTACAAGACAGGGTGCAATATGAAAATATGGATCAGATCATACTACATCCCTACTAAAATACCCCAAGAACTGCTTCTTAGCACACATAAATCTAGACCCCATGCTATGACCATTATGGCCTGGTATGATTCACACCTTGCCTACCCATGTCCTACTCCCAAAATTCCGTGTTGTTCACTTTCTTCTTCATTTAGCAGTCAGCATGATGTCACCCTTTGAGAGAAGCCAACCCTTGCCTTCTGAGTCAAAATGGCATGCACACCACAGTGTGTATGAGATACCAGTGAGATACCCACATCTTCAGCTTTCTGATCTCTTTCTGCCTCTTTATATTATATTTCTCTTATTATTTAGTATGATGCCAAGCACATAATAGACTCTTAATACTTTGTCCAAAAGTATGCCTTAGAATAAAAGTATGTTGTCTTACATTCAAGTTCTTGTAAGTCTTTCACATTTTAGAGCATTTTCTAAATTACTTTATTTTGAACAAATATTATTTGGAGAATACAAACTGAAATAACCCAAATCAATACTAGATTTATTTATTTATTTATTTATTTTCATTCAACTTTTGTTTTAAGTTCCAGGGTACATGTGCAGGATGTGCAGGTTTGGTACACAGGTAAACATGTGCCATTGTGGCTTGCTGCACACATCAATCCATCACCTAGGTGTTAAGCTCAGTGTTCATTAGCTGGTCTTCCTGATGGCCTCACTCCCCCCACCTCCCCATGAAAGGCCCCAGTTTTGTTGTTCCCCTCCCAGTGTCCATGTGTTCTCATCATTTAGATCCCACTTATAAGTGAGAGCCTGTGGTGAGACCAGCCTGACCAACGGGTGAAACACTGTCTACTAAAATACAAAATTAGACAGGTGTGGTGGCATGTGCTTGTAGTCCTAGCTACTCAGGAGGCTGAGGTATGAGAATCACTTGAACCTGGATGGCAGGGGCTGCAGTGAGTCGAGATCGCACCACTGCACTCCAGCCTGGGTGACAGAGTGAGGCTCAGTCTCAATAAATAAATAAATAAATAAATAAATAAATAAATAAATAAT
>NW_016803937.1:8266784-8287179 GCF_001698545.2 Rhinopithecus bieti
AAAAACACACTCCTCACAATTATTTAACCTTTAGAGTGAGATAGCTGAAGTGAATACACACCAACTTCTGAGAGTCATTGATAGGAGGCTGCAGATCTGATGAACATGAGCAGAGCACCGACAGCATCTGTTACAGGATGTAGAATAAAGTTTATCTCTAGGATAAATTACAATGAGAAAAATCTTCTGCGTCTAAGAATAAGTACATGTGTAATATTGATAGATACCTCCAAATTGTCCATCACAGGAAGTATACTAATTTATATGCACCCCAGAAATGTATGAGAATATTTCTTTCTACCCTCCCCAAGTTTATATTCTATTAAACTCTCTTCTTTTTGCTAATCTTTAGTAAATATACATTTCAATGTAATTTTCATTTTCATTTATCTTATTAGGAGTGAAATTGAACAGCTTAATATATATTTAGAAGCATTTTTTATTTCCTTTTCTGCAAACTGCCTGTTAACATTCCTTGTTCATTTTACTTTTAGTTTTCAGTCTTTTTCTTACTGATCTGTAGAAAAGCAATATGAAGTTTAAATATTTTCCTAGTCCATTATGTTTTTGGAATTTCTTTCTTTCTTTCTTTCTTTCTTTCTTTCTTTCTTTCTTTCTTTCTTTCTTTCTTTCTTTCTTTCTTTCTTTCTCTCTCTCTCTCTCTCTCTCTCTCCTTCCTTCCTTCCTTCCTTTCTTTTCTTTCTTTTCTTTCTTTTCTTTCTTTTCTTTCTTTTCTTTCTTTCTTTCTTTCTTTTTTGAGATAGAGTCTGGCTCTGTTGCCCACGCTGGAGGGCAATGGCACGATCTTGGCTCACCACAACCTCCGCCTCCTGGGTTCAAGGGATTCTCCTACCTCAGCCTCCTGAGTAGCTGGGACTACAGGTGTGCACCACCATGCTCAGCTAATTCTTGTATTTTAGTAGAGTTGGGGTTTCACCATGTTAGCCAGGCTGGTCTCGAACTCCTGACCTCAGGTGGTCTGCCCGCTTTAGCTTCCCAAAGTGCTGGGAGCCGCTGCACCCGACCTATCTTTAGAATTTCTTTATGGAATTCTGTCCATTTCTCTTCATCTCCTCTACTGATCCAAGCCTCCTTCTCTCAGCTCCCACTTACACTAAACCCTCGCCTCCTACTAAATCTCTCCTTCCACTCTGCCACCAAGACACTATTATTTTCTATGTACAAGACAGGGTGCAATATGAAAAATATGGATCAGATCATACTACATCCCTACTAAAAATACCCCAAGAACTGCTTCTTAGCACACATAAATCTAGACCCCATGCTATGACCATTATGGCCTGGTATGATTCACACCTTGCCTACCCATGTCCTACTCCCAAAATTCCGTGTTGTTCACTTTCTTCTTCATTTAGCAGTCAGCATGATGTCACCCTTTGAGAGAAGCCAACCCTTGCCTTCTGAGTCAAAATGGCATGCACACCACAGTGTGTATGAGATACCAGTGAGATACCCACATCTTCAGCTTTCTGATCTCTTTCTGCCTCTTTATATTATATTTCTCTTATTATTTAGTATGATGCCAAGCACATAATAGACTCTTAATACTTTGTCCAAAAGTATGCCTTAGAATAAAAGTATGTTGTCTTACATTCAAGTTCTTGTAAGTCTTTCACATTTTAGAGCATTTTCTAAATTACTTTATTTTGAACAAATATTATTTGGAGAATACAAACTGAAATAACCCAAATCAATACTAGATTTATTTATTTATTTATTTATTTTTCATTCAACTTTTGTTTTAAGTTCCAGGGTACATGTGCAGGATGTGCAGGTTTGGTACACAGGTAAACATGTGCCATTGTGGCTTGCTGCACACATCAATCCATCACCTAGGTGTTAAGCTCAGTGTTCATTAGCTGGTCTTCCTGATGGCCTCACTCCCCCCACCTCCCCCATGAAAGGCCCCAGTTTTTGTTGTTCCCCTCCCAGTGTCCATGTGTTCTCATCATTTAGATCCCACTTATAAGTGAGAGCCTGTGGTGAGACCAGCCTGACCAACGGGTGAAACACTGTCTACTAAAAATACAAAAATTAGACAGGTGTGGTGGCATGTGCTTGTAGTCCTAGCTACTCAGGAGGCTGAGGTATGAGAATCACTTGAACCTGGATGGCAGGGGCTGCAGTGAGTCGAGATCGCACCACTGCACTCCAGCCTGGGTGACAGAGTGAGGCTCAGTCTCAATAAATAAATAAATAAATAAATAAATAAATAAATAAATAATTATATTATAAAGATATATGCACCCCTGTGTTCATTGCAGCACTATTCACAATAGTAAAGACATGGAATCAACCCAAATGCCCATCAGTGTTAGATTGGATAAAGAAAATATATACCATGGAATACCATGCAGCCATAAAAAGGAGTGAGATCATTTCCCCTGCAAGGATATGGAGGGAGCTGGAATCCATTATCTTCAGCAAACTAACACAGAAACTCCTAACTTCAAGTGATCCGCCCACCTCGGCCTCTCAAAGTGCTGGGATTACAGATGTGAGCTACTGCACCTGGCCTATAACAGAATGATTTATATTCCTTTGGGTGTATACCCAATAATGAGATTGTTGGGTTAAATGGTATTTCTGCCTCTAGATCTTTGAGAAATCACAACACTGTCTTCCACAATTGAACTAATTTCAATTGAACTAATTTACACTCCCACTAACAGTGTAAAACTGTTCCTTTTTCTCTGCATCCTCAACAACATCTGTTGTTTCTGGACTTTTTAATAATCACCATTCTGACCAGTGTGAGATGGTATCACTTTAAATCCCTATCAAGGTCATTTAAGTGCTTATAGAACTGGCTTAAGGTGGGTGGGGGGGAGCGGGAATAAGGCATGATAATGTAAACGATTCAGTTTTTCTGGGAGGATTTTACAATTGCAAGAATACCATGTAAACATGCTTTTCAAATCTCACTTAAAAAGCAATGTGGCAAATATGAATATTGTGAAGATATGGTGAATGAAAACAAATCAAGTGAGAGACAAACCTATCTTGCAAAATATAAAATAGGAGAGAATATTTGCAAGCCGTAGGTCTGTATAAAGAATTAGTATCCAAAATATATAAAGAACTCTTACAGCTCCATACCAAAAACCCCCTAAAAGCCTGACAACAAATAATCTGGTTAAAAATGGGCAGAGGATCACAATAGATATTTCTCCAAAGAAGACATGCAAATGCCCAACACTTATATCAAAAGTGCTCAACATCACTAATCAGGGGAATGCAAATCAAAACCACAATGAGATCATTTCCTCATACATATTAGGAGGACTATTAATAATGGAAAAAAGCTAACAAGTATTGGCCAGGATGCGGATAAAAAAGGAGCACTTGTATACTGTTGGTGAGAATGTAAATTGGTGCAGCAGCTATGGAAAACAATAAGGAGATTGCTCAAAAAATTATAAATAACCCTGTCATATGATCCAATAATCCTACTTCTTGGTATTTATCCAAAAGAATTAATGTTAGGACCTTGAAGAGATATCTGTATTACTAGATTCATGACAATAGCCAAAAAATGGAAACAACCTAAAAGCCTGCTGATGGATGAATAGATAAAGAAAATGTGGTATATGTTTACAGTGAAATATTATTCAGCCTTAAAAAAGTAAGAAATCCTGCCATTTGCAACAGCATGAATGAACCCAGAAGGTATTATTCTAAGTGAAGTAAACTGGACACAGAAAGACAAATACTGCATTATCTTGGTTATATGATGAATCTAAAATAGTCAAATTCATAGAAGCAGAGAGTGGAATGATGGTTGGCAGGGGCTGTGGGGGAAGTATTAATGGGAAAGTATTAGAGTGTACGAAGCTTCAATTATACAAGATGAATAAATTCTAGAGATCTACTGTACAGTATAATGCCTACAGTTAACAATACTGTAATGTATAAGGTAGACTTTTTGTTTCATATTCTTATCATACACACATACAATAATAGTAAGGGCAGGAGAAAACTTGGGAGGTAATGTGTAGATTTATGGCATAGATTATGGTGATGGTTTCATGGGTGTATGCCTACTTCCAAACCCATCATGTTGTGTACATTTAATATTTATGACCTTTCATATGTCTATCATACTTCAATAAAGTGGTTTAACAAAAAAATTACACAAAAATTTAGTAAGCATTGACATGAACTTATTTGTTATTCTAGAAACAATTTCAATGTGCAAATATACATAGGCATCATCCTCCCTAAAATACAAAAACAGAAAACAAAAAATATATATCCTAACATTATATCAATAGATGCTTGTGGCTTAGAACAAAATTTAGACTTGATAGCATCATATACCATTTAAATAATTCTTTAACTAAAAAAATTTTGACAAAACTAAAAATGATATTCTCTGAAACCCACTGGAAGGTGATAAATGCAGCATCAATTTTTTTAGTCTTTGGATGAAAGACATTATTAGCCTTAAGAGTCACCTTGACCTACAACAGACTTACAGTAGATAAGTTACAAAATTCTGTTTTATTAATCTAAGATATGTTTTTCAAGCAAAGTATAACCTAGCCTATACTGACAAATACAACTGTCTACAATATTTCCTTGAGTTAACCTAGCCAGCTGAACATAGATTCATACTGTTTGTATCTTTGTAATGTCCTTTACTTTCTTTTAGGGAAAAAAACAGTGTATAAAATAACACTTATATAAATAAGTCACTCCAGAAATATTCTTACCTACAAGTGTAAAATTTAAAAGACTACCACTTTTGAAAATAAAATCTTTTAAGTATCATCAATCATATGTTTATATTAATTTACCTTTAAATATTGTTACCACAGTGTCTGAAAATCAATTTGTAGATCTTTTAAAAAAATCTGCATTTCTGGCCTGGCACGGTGGCTTGTGCCTGTAATCCCAGCACTTTGGGAGGCCGAGGGTGGGTGCATTGCCTGAGGTCAGGAGCCTTTGAGACCGCCCTGGTCAAAATGGTGAAACCCCGTTCTACTAAAAATACAAAAATTACCGGGGTGGTAGCAGCGTGCCTCTATCCCCCCCCCCAGCTACTCGTGCGAGGCTGAGGAGGAGAATGCTGAACAGGGGCGGTGGAGGTTGCAGTGGTCATTGTGTCCACATTCACTCCAGCCCTGGCCAGAGCAAACTCCACCTAAGAAAACCAAACAGAAAAAAAAAAAAAAAAACAAAAACTGCAGTCTTTACAAGCAATATAAACAAAAACCTTTCTACTGGGGCCGGGCGCGGTGGCCTCGAAGCCGCTAATCCAACACTTTTGGGGAGCGAGACGGGCGGATCACCGAGGTCAGGAAGGATCGAGACCATCCTGGTTAAACACGTGAAACCCCGTTCTACTAAAAAAATACAAAAAACTAGCCGGGCGAGGTGGCTGGCTTTGTAGTCCCAGCCTATTTTGGAGGCGAGGCAGGAGAATGGCATAAACCCAGGGCAGGCGGCTTGCAGTGAGCTGAGATCCAGCACTGCACTCCAGCGCCTGGGCGACAGGACGAAGACTCCGTCTCAAAAAAAATAAAATAAAATTAAATAAATAAATAAAATAAAATAAGATAGGAATATGCATGGTCACACACTTGGAATTAGAAATGATAATTTACCAGATAGAGGTCTTTGTCTACATTGTCAATGTAAAGAAACAAATCTCTAGTTTCATAAAAATGTGTGTTAAAAACATTTCACAGGAATATATGCTTCAATAACTTTAATAACATTTTATAACAAGATGTATTTTGTTTGTTTGTTTGAAATGGAGTCTCGCTGCGATACCCAGACTGGGGTGAGGTGATGAGATCTTGGCTCACTGCATCCTCCGCTTCCCGGGTTCAAGCAATTCTTGTGCCTTAGCCTCCCGAGT
The DNA here is from genome assembly GCF_001698545.2 of Rhinopithecus bieti. Classification (NCBI taxonomy): domain Eukaryota; kingdom Metazoa; phylum Chordata; class Mammalia; order Primates; family Cercopithecidae; genus Rhinopithecus; species Rhinopithecus bieti. Next base: position 8,272,672 of record NW_016803937.1, read on the forward strand.
AGCTGGGACTACAGGGGCCCGCCACCATGCCCAGCTAATTTTTGTATTTTTAGTAGAGACGTGGTTTCACCATTTTGGCCAGGCTGGTCTCGAACTCTTGACCTCAAGTGATCCGCCCGCCTTGGCTTCCCAAATTATTGGGATTACAGGTGTGAGCCACTAGGCCCAGCCCATAACAATATATATTTTTGATAGTAAACTGTATTTTCTATATCCCCATTTTTTCCATTGGAAATAAGGATTTCTCAAAGACTAGCTTGAGCCACCGACCCAACCATCTTGAGACTATCTACAGAAACACCACTTCTCACTTCTTAGTGCATACCCTGTGGTAATCTGCTACCTCAGAAAACCAGGGTTTTGGTTTACGTGTGCTTGGTGGCGAATGATGGCTTTCTCTGGAATAAGGGTAGCATAGTAGAAAGCCCATTATTCCAATTTAGAAATATCCCATTTTAGGTTTCCTATATCCTTCTTTATCATGTCTTCTAGTCTCATCCACCAAGAGACACAGGGAACACATGCAAATTTTTTTACCACACTTCACCAGCATTTGCTACCATATCTTTCTGTATAGTGATTTCTTTTTTGTTTTTGTTTCTTTGATTACAGTCTTAACTTGAACTTTATCGCCAACCAGAATATATTCATTGTGATATGAAGAAATTGTATGATTATAAGCATTGGTATGAGAATATTAGAAATTATAAACAATGACTCTCCTATTATTTACTGCTTTATTTATGTATGTATGTATGTATTTATTTATTTATTTTGAGACGAAGTCTTGCTTTGTTGCCCAGGCTGGAGTATAGTGGCGCAATCTCGGCTCACTGCAAGCTCCGCCTCCTGGGTTCACGCCATTCTCCTGCCTCAGCCTCCCAAGGAGCTGGGACTACAGGCGCCCGTCATCATGCCCGGCTAATTTTTTTGTATTTTTAGTAGAGACGGGGTTTCACTGTGTTAGCCAGGATGGTCTCGATCTCCTGACCCCATGATCCGCCTGCCTCGCCCTCCCAAAGTGCTGGGATTACAGGCGTGAGCCACCGCGCCCAGCCATACTGCTTTATTAAGAGTAAAAAAAGCTGTATTATTACCGACACTTACTCTACAAGATCTATTTAAATTTTGATAATAAAGTTGTTTTTGAGAAGACACTCTTTAATCATCTTAATCTAGCTTGGAAATTTCACAGAACTCAGTTACTGAATTAATGTCTATGGCCTGGTTTATAATAACATAGCTTAAATCAGCCACAGATCTGGAAGAGAAGCAGCATTGTATGGTAAATCAAGGCTCTCCACAAGAGGTACACATGTCCTGGATTCTCTACCCTCTTATTTGCTGTGAGACCTGAGCATAGCATTGAACTCCGTAAAATGAAGGCATGTGTCTACTTATCGTTTATTGGTTAGAATATAGGGGATAGGGCAACATAATCTTTTCAGAACTCTTATAGCACCAAAACCATTGGCTGCTATATAAGAGTTAAATTAAAAATTGAAAGTTACGGAAATTACTTGACTCTTTGGAGGAGATCTATTTATCCAGAAATGATGTGCCTATTTATCCCCAAACCATTAACTAGATAGAAAAAATTACCTATCCTCTTTAAAAAAAAGTATCCCAACTACTAAAGGATATTTTAATTTTAATTTTGTTTTAAATAGTGGAACTTGGAGAAATGAAATAAAGAAAAATCACTGAATGAATTTTCTGTGAATCAGGACAGCCTTTATAAGGGGTGACTTCACAATTTTTTCCTTGCAAATGTAACAGACGGACAGATGAAAATGTATTCCAAGTTTTCCAGGTCCAGGTTTACTGTATCTGCGGACTAAGGGGAAAGTAGTTGGATTGGGTTGCTGAATAAAGCTCTTTTGGTAGGCCAAGACATGTTTCCATCCACTTTAAGTCTTCTCTTACCAGAGAAAGTAGAATGACAGCCTATTCAGACTTGGAAAAGTGCTGATTGATACCTGCCGTTCAACATCCTGCAGCCAACACTGTGGGATTGGTTGGAATGAAACAGGAAAAAACAAAACAATGACAAAAACACCTTCAGCCACTTCATTAAAGATATAGCTATTTAAAATATCTTTTTGACTAGTTGCTTTTCTTGATGACTTCTTCAGACATCTGTTTTTTTTTTCTTTTTGGTTGGTTTTTGTTTGTTTGTTTTGGTTTTTGAGACAGAGTCTCACTCTGTCACCCAGGCCAGAGTGCAATGGTGTGCTCTCAGTTAACTGCAACCCCCACCTCCCGGGTTCAAGTGATTCTCCTGCCTCAGCCTCCACAGTAGCTGGAATTACAGGTGTGCACCATCATGCCCAGCTAAATTTTGTATTTTTAATAGAGACAGGGTTTTGCCATGTTGGCTAGGCTGGTCTCGAACTCCTGATCTCAGGTGATCCGCCTGCCTCAGCCTCCCAAAGTGCTAGGATTACAGACATGAGCCACTGCACCTGGCCCCAGACATCTGCTTTTATTTCCCAAGTTTTTTTCAAAGGCTAATGAGATTTTTTTTCATACTCTAGTGGAAAAATAAAGTATAGATTATTTATGTCCTTGCTTTGATCATCATTTCCATGACTGTCCAGTAGGCTTCATGAACTATTACTGAGCTCAAAACATAACAATTCCTGTTACCACACTGAACAAATATCTCCCTAAGTAAATGTGCAGAAGTTTCTTTTCATTCACCTGCTCAGGAGCACAGTTCCTGGAAATGTATAGTGTAGAACTCCCATAACCCTTTTCATTAAAAACTCTGATTCCTCACTGACAAGGGTTCCTTGGAAACAACATATATAATAGCTTTGAAATAGGACTCGTGTTGCTTCTTTTTATGTAGTTACAAATATGTGCCTGTTGTCCTTAATGAATTCATTTTCTTTACTTTTGTGTTCTCCAGGTCCATCCAGCTGAAGTCAAAAATGCCCCTCTCAGGCTGCCCCCAGTGACTCCAGTTTCCTAGCAGAGCCTAACCAGGTCAGGTGGTAAAAGCAGTTTTCTTAGCACCACCTATAGACAGAGTCTAGAACTATTATTCCTAATTTGTAATTGGCATGGCCCTGCCAAGCTCCTGGAGCATATAAACCTTTTGTTGCAGGGTTTTTGTTTCTCCCCTGTTACCCACCAAATTAATTCAAATCATCAATTTGCTACGCTTTCCTTGCTGGGCTTGAGATACTCCTCAAGCTGCAATTCACTTGGCTGTGACTCCAACTCCCTACATGGCTTGTACCAAGCCTCTCTCCTGTGGATCCTGGCTCCTGTCAAGAAGCTTGCTGTGACAAGAGTTATAATCAACATCAGATGGATTTCTGATGCTTTCCCTACCTTACTGATGGGGACCCTTACTGATGGGGACTCAGCATTGGGCTTCCATATTTTTTTATTTTTGGGCATTGCAATTCCTGGCTAGTCCCTCAGAAGCTAGCTGTTCAAGATTGGCATGTCTTATATTCTTCAAAGTCTCAGCTTCTGCTCCTTTCTTGTTGATACAAATTGCTAAGGTACCAGGATGTCTCATGTCTCAGTCTGCCTAATTTGTAATACTGTAGTGCTTTTCCCTATATACACATATAAATCATTTGTTTTTATTGCTGTAAGACAAAATATACTAAAGAATAGGGCATTGTATCTCCAACTTTCATTAGAATCCTCATATCATGATGTGGAAGAAATATCTTGAAGGCTCTGAAGCCACTGCTTGTTTGATCCTTGAGAGCCATAACTACTATCTGTAACTTGTTCATGTACTTCTACATCTATGACTCACCTAAATGAAATTTCATAAACCTACCTGAGGTCTAATAGAATGCACTGCTCTTAATTCCTTGCTTAATTTCATTACTTGATGGTTTCTGGACTACCCAGAACTTCAGAAGTCATTCCTTTCCCTAACAATCTAATTTACATCTAAAGCTGCATTAAATTTACTACTTGACTAAGTTGAGCCAAAAACATGATGCTGATATCTAAATAACATGATTTTACTTTATAGACTCTGATAGTTGAGAGCTATCAAAGGTGTCACTCTGGTACCAAAGTTTTGTCTCCCACAGCACAACTTTAATAGTTCTGAATTTCTTTCTATCAACTAAACACATTTTTCTATCAACACATGTTTTAATTCCCCTTTGCCTCCTGGAAACCTTTTCTTTCTTGGCATATTACCATGATCATTTTTTAAATGCTATTCAGAAACTTTCATTTTCTCTAATACAATAAAGCATGGTGAAGCATTCGTTGCTCAGACTTTCTTTACCTTGGCTTTTGTAATGGAGAGTAGATTCTTCTTCAGAACGTGAAGTTTATATTAATAGTAATCTCAGGTAAAACCATAATTATGGCATGTCAAGGCTCCAGAACAGTCTCATTGATGTCCCTGCTTCCTGGGCTTATAGTGAACTCCAGACAGACTTCTGTGGTTCCACCAATGAACTGCCGGGCAACTTTTGTCTTAGTCACTAAGAATTACTGTCAATATTGTTTTTGAATCTTTCTGACTTTTGTCTTCCTCTCAAGCTAACTTCCACTAATCTGACACGTGTGAGTAAACTTTACCTTATAAGTATCTGTTCCTGTTTCCCTTATGGACGTTAGACATCCTATTGTATATGGTTCACAAGTGTTGTCCCAGGGATTTTTAGTCAGTTACCATCATCGAGGGATTCCCTTTGCCACTCTTTTAAATTTAATGCTCTGTTTGCTTGACACTAGTCTTCCTCTTTCTTTATTTACTTTCTTTTTCATGAAGACTTTGCCTTTGTCAGGCAACTAATGGAGAAGTTCAGTCAGAGTTCAACCAGAAAAACAGAACTAATAGACAATATGTACTAAGGATTTTTTTTTTTTTTTTTTTTTTGAGTCAGGGTTTCACTCTGTCACCCAGGCTGCAGTTGTGGAAGCTGGCTAGACAAGTCCAAAATTTGTCAAGCTGAAGCTGATAGGTAGAATTTCTTCTTCCAGGAAAACTCATTCTGCTGTAAAGCTTTTCAACTGATTGAATTAGGGCCACTCAGATGATATAGGATTATCTCTTTTACTTAAAGTCAACTGACTATAGAGGTCTATTTTATCTATTCTTTCTTTCTTGAGATCTGAAAGATTGTCTCCAGTCTGTAAGAAAGCTTGAGATCTGGAATATTGTCTCACCAGGCTGTAAGCTTGGTGAACCACCCTTATTTATTGATAGAATCTACCTCAGGTGACCTATAGTCTCTCTCTTCTTGGATAGTGCAAATTTTTATAAATCTTTATTTTTCATACCACCTTTTCTAGCTTCGGTTTAAATTACTGGGCTTCTGTAAATACATCCCATCCTTTCTACAGATGAATTTGATTAAGTTACATATTTTTTATTTACATTTGATTATTTGACTGGATTGAGATCTCAGGAAAAAGAAAATATCTCTTGAATATGAAACTTCTACAGTCGGTGACTTTCAACTTCTGTATTTTAATTCTCAGTGGTTTTATTCTCATATTTTGGCCTTTTTGTGATCTGGCCTAAGCTTCTGAGAGTTTCCAATTGTAGCCATCCAGATAATATAAGCTACATATAAATTTGAACTTCTAGTATGAAGATTCTAAGAATCTGGACATTCTGTTCTTTAATCACCGGAAAGCAACTTACAAAGTTTAGCATCCAATTTCCTGCTACTATGACAAATTCCACTCTAAACATCATGGGAAAAATACATTCCAGCTTCATCCACATTAGCAATGAATTTCAATTCATAACCTTACACAGTTGGCTTTAGAAGTACTAGCATTCCCTTCCCACATTCTTATCTATAGCTGCAGCCTCCAACCCATTTCCCGAGACATATGGTTCTGTATTCCTTGGAAGGTTCGCAGCAATTCATTACTACATTCAAAATCCCCTGAGTCCAGCTACAATGCAGGGTAATTACTCCAGTGTGGAGAAGAGTCAAACTGCATGTGAACGTGCTTCTCCAATAATTGTAAACCGTATCTTCAAAATAGTGACAAGCATTTTTGCTTAGCTTTTAGAATCATAGGGTGGAAGCTCAGTTAAGTGCTTTGCATAATGCTACTTTGGACAGTAATCATTGGGAGTACATAGACTTTATTCCATTGGTAAGCATTTAAAAATATTTGTACACCAAAAAAAAAAAAAAGGACTTTACAATATCACTGCCCCTGCTCAATAGTAGCTTTGTCAACAAGCAAGTAAAGTCACCGAAGTGAAATATTCACTGTCAATTAGCAGTTGGGTCAATGTTGCTAATTGTCAAACTATTTTTATGCTATTTTATGCTATAAAACACATTACACACAATCTTGTGTAGAAGCCCACTATATCAAACAGACAAGGGCCAGGTGCAGTGGCTCTTGCCCATAACCCCAGCACTTTGGGAGGCTGAGGCAGGAGGATTGCTTGAAACTAGATGTTTGAGACTAGCCTGGGCAACATAGGGAAACCCCACTTCTAAAATCATACAAAAATTTGCTGGGTGTGGGGCACAAGCCTGTAGTTCCAGCTACTCAGGAGGCTGAGGCAGGGGGGTTGTTTGATCCCAGGGGGTCAAGGCTGCAGTGAACCGTGATAGAGCCATTGCACTCCAGTCTGGATGACAGTGAGACCCTGTCTCAATAAATAAAAAGGATTAGGACAGAGTACCTCAGCTTGACGGATATGGGATGTGCAGAGTGACGTTGAGTTTAGCCTCCTCTTCATATCACAGTGGTCAGTGAAGCACATCTAGAGAATCCCAGAGCTCTGCAGAGTATTCAAGGAAACTACAAATTTATGTTATTTACAAGAACATTTTGGTTATTCACTTAGCACATTGGCTATTTTTGCCATACAAAGTTGTCAAAAGACAAAATTACAACAAATTTAGTTATAGATAGAATTGGCTTTTATTTGTGACTCATGAATTGGAGCAGCTTCTATTCTTCAAGATAGAGTAAAGTTCCCACTGGGCAATGGCAGAACAGTGGGTGTTTTAAAGTGGGGACAAGGAAAACAGCAATATAAAAACTGAAGCTGGGCACGGTGGTTCACGCCTGTAATCCCAACACTTTGGGAGGCCAAGGCGGGCAGATCATGAGGCCAGGAGCTCGAGACCAGCGTGGCCAACATGGTGAAACCCCATCTCTAATAAAAATACAAAAATTAGCCAGGTATGGTGGTGTGTGTCTGTAGTCCTAGCTACTCAGGAGACTGAGGCAGGAGAATCGCTTGAACCTGGGAGGCGAAGGTTGCAGTGAGCCAAGATCATGCCACTGCACTCCAGCCTGGGCGACAGAGCAAGACTCTGTCTGAAAAATAAAATAAAATAATAAAATAAAATAACTGAGTGGGGCTGGGCCCAGTGGCTCATGCCTATAATTTCAGCACTTTGGGAAGATGAGGCAGGAGAATTGCTTGATGTCCAGAGTGTGAGAGCAGCCTGGGTAATGAAGCGAGACCTCATCTCTACAAAAAGCAAAATAAAAAATTGGCTAGGCATGGTAATGTGTGCCTGTAATTAGTCCCAGCTACTTGGGAGGGTAAGGGGAGAGGATCTCTTGAACCTTTATAGGCTGCAATGAGCCATGATTGCATCTGTGCACCCCAGCTTGGGTGACAGAGTGAGAGAGTGAGACCCCACCTTAAAAAAAAAGAATAAAAATAACATTATTTAATATCAGGTTACTTTTTTTGTGCAGGTTCAAGGAGAGAGGACTTCCTTATTACTCTAATTCAGGTAGACTGGAGTCTCCCGTTTTCAGGAAAAGTTGGTCAATTTGGGATCTGTCTGATTTCTTAAAGCTTTAGTTTAATTATGTGCCATTTAGCATGAGTGTCCCCGTTTTGATTTGGTCTAGTTTGTTAGGGACTAGTGCAGGAGCTCCATCCTAAAACAATGGCCTCCCATAATTTTTGTTTCACAAAATGTAGCTGGTAAGTACCAGTTAGTGGCTAGTTTTTGAAGAACTCATTGTGCATAGCATTAAAATAAGCATTGAGGGGAAGAAATTGCTATGAAAAAATAAAATCTTGGAGCCTGGAGACAATCTGAAATGAAAACAAAAGAAGGAGTGTATTATGAGAAAAAGCTTGAAACAAATGAATACAATCACAGGAAGACATTAAACAATACACTAAATAGAGCACAACTGATCTTATTTGATCTGGGAAACTAAGTAGAGCTGATCTTGTTATGTTGATAGTAAATGCCTAGGGTTACCAAGAGCTATCTAGATACCAGGTAGTTTCAGGGCAAAGATGTTCTTGAGTTTAGCAGGAATCTATTCAATATAATGCTTCACTCACCAGCACTTTGGCATAGTTGTTTTGCTTTTGTGAGCAGCAATAAAACAGACAAACCATGATCCTAAAGTACTTGATGAGTCACCAGGAGAAGATTATACTACATTCAGCAGAAGTACCCATATATGATTATAATATGATTTAATATAATACAATGTAATAGAATATCATGTGTTATTATTGTTGGAAACCTGTTGGGAATGTTATATGGTATGTCAAAAGCATATCTTTCCAGTAGCCAGAATATTGTAGAGCTTGGATATTGCATTCCCTGACTGTATCGTGTAAGAGAAGTTTCTCTGTACGAGTACTAAAGAGTAGCTAAAGTCATTGAAGGGACTGGAATCAAGGACATGACACAAAAAGGTTTTGAGAATTTTAAATGTAGAAAGAAGATTTGGCAGAGAAACTTAGAAGAGGGCATTTCTGTTAAAGAATCTCCTCATACTTACATAGCTTAAATTCACTTTGCTTATTATTCAGTTGGTGTATTTGTAAGGCCCTTGTCTTCCAAAAGTAGATTTGTATTTCAATGATAATGGCAATAATGCTTTCTTTGTAGAACCTATCTATGTGATCTTGGCCAAATCAGACTGGGTGAAACATAGAGCACACATTTGCTTCTTCTGAATGGTGCTTCATCTCAGTGGCTGAGCCACGTGGATCGCATTCGGAAATAACAGTTGTGCTTCCACACAGCAGTGAGCCAATCCCCAGTGATTCTAAAGGCTGAATGTTCTGGTTCTGTAACCAAATGAATACAATTATAGATACTTAGCCAACCCTGACTAGGTTTCATTCTTTCATTAATTAACACATGTATTTAGTTTTTTATAGGCACTTATTTGGGCACTGCAGACCTGCTGTAGATCATCTAAAGTTTAATTCAATATGGCTTTCCCCCCTTAGAATCTTGTGATGATTATTCTTATATCTTCCCTTCTGCCCATCTCTGAAAATTTCTCACTTCCCCTCTTGGAACACCATACTATGATTAGATTGGCTTCCAGGGACTGGCCATGGCTTAGAAAAATGATTCTCTTACTTGCCAGGATCCCTGTACAGACGCTACTGAGTCAAATTTAGTGCCAGAGGGAATGTCTGCTTTATTTGATCAGGCTTGATTTCTGAGTTAGGCCCTGGAAAAAGAAAACATGGATTTTTTCAGTATCTATGGAGCCAGAAAAAAAGTATCCTGATCGCAATCTGTCCTGATTACAGCTGTGCTGGTACCAAGTGTGGCACTCAGAATACCCAGTGTGCTCTCATGGCAACCAAGCTTAATTTCTGTATGCAGCAAATGTTAGGGCCTGTTAAATGGATGAACTGTACAGCTTGTAAAATATCTGCTTCTTAAGTCGGAAGTGACTTTGTCTTTGATAACTTTGCCTCTCCAAAGAAAATCTTCTACCACCCACTCAGAATGTCAGGTTCCTCCTGGTCCCCATGATGATCCATAAATATCTACCCTGAACTTATGACGATGATTGGATTCAACATTGTAATTGCATATGCCTGACTTTTCCACTCTGTCAACCGCCTCTTTTCTGGAATATCTCCCAGTGATCATGTCATATCCTGTTAGGTAAATTGTGAACCTATAGGATTGTATCTCCTAGTTTTATGAGTGAAGATCACATTTAATTCTCTGTCATTTTCAGAACATAATACATCGTTAGTGCTTTTAAAGGATGAAACATGCATTTGTAAACTTTAAAAGTACTTTTTTATCTGTTATTTTATGCAATCCCTACAATTATCCTCTGAGGGCTGGCAAATCCTGGTTTGACAAATGAGAAAACTGAGGCATAAAGGCTAAGTGACTTCTCTGAAGTCACACAGTGACAGAACCAGATTTAGGATCCAGTTCCCTTGACTCCTAGACTCAGACTTTTTTTGTTAAATATTGTCTAGTCATATTACTACTCTCTGAAAGCTATTCCCACCAGAAGTCTCGTTTTAATTAGATATTTCATACCTTTAAACTCTGTAGTGTGGCTAGCATTTAAAAAATCATGCTGAGTAGAGGCAGTGAACACTACTTGGGTTGCCCAAAGCAGAAAAAAGATATAAAGATGAAATCATCAGACAGATTTTATTTATGACTGTTTTAGAGAGGGTAGTGCAACCTCAGATTCTCCTTGACACCAAGTTATGTTGAAACTCAGTCTTTATCACAGGAACCACTGGGTGCCTTTCTCATGGCCACGGCAGCTTGGTTTACAACAATCTTCAAACAGCCAAGCTGTGCCCCAGAACTTCACTGGGCTTTCTTCCATAACTATGGATCTGTGAGCCTCACTTTAATTTCAGAATGTGAAAGAGACCTTAATAAGGATCATGAATCACATTTTACAAATGAGGATTCACAAGATGTAAGGTTAAGCGACCTGTCCTATCAGGGCCACAAAGCCAGCTAAACTTATTTATTTATTAAGTGAGTCACTCAAAAAACATTTATTTAAAAACCTATTTTGTTCCAGGAACTATTCTGGGTACTGGAAATACAACAGTGAAGACAGAGAGAGGGAAAATAAAAAAAACAAGACAAAAATGATTGCTTTGGTGGAGTTTATATATTCCACTGGAAGAAGGTAGATAATACATAAAAGTGAAAAAGTAAATTATAAGGTGGGAGGAAGCCTTGAGCCTAGGAGGTTGAGGTTGCAGTGGGACGAGATTGTGCCACTGCACTCCAGCCTGGGCAACAGGGCAAGACATTGTCTCAAAAAAAAAAAAAAAAAAAAAAAAAAATTAGAAAGTGACATTACATGAAAGAAAAACAATGCAGAAAAAAAGGGTCAGTAGTTTGGGCACTAAGTACAGTTTAAACAGCGTTTAAACAGGGTAGTCAGGGGGTTATTGACTGAGAAAGTGACATTTTTTAGCAATAACTTAAAATGGCAAAGAAGTAAGCAATGAGAATATCTGAGGAAAGCCTGTGCAAAGCCCCTAAGGCTGGAACATGATGAATTCATTGGGAGACCAGAGCTAGGAATATTGGGGCAGCATGAGCCAGATGCAGAATAGTTTGATATGAAATCTTAGAGGTCATGGGGATCCAGATTTATGTACAGTCTTGTAGGCCATAGTAAAGATTTTGGTTTTTAACCTGAGTGAGTAAGATGAGGAAACATTGAAGAATTTTGAGCAGTGGAATGATATCTTTGAGCTTAGTTTTAAATGAATTATTCTGGGTTTTGTAGTAAAGAACGATTTGGAGTGAGGACAGCATAGAACTAGGGAAACCAGTTAGAAATCTATCACAATAACCCAGTCAAGAGAAGATGGTGGCTCAGATCAAGTGGTAGAGGTTGAAATGGTGAGAAGAAGTCAGATTCTAGATGTATTTTGAAGAAGGAGCCAAGAAGATGTGTTGAAAAATCAAATTTGGGGTGAAAAAGAAAATGAAAAATTAAAGATGACTTGAAGTTATAGCCTGAGCAATTGAAAAGATATATTTGCAGTTAGCTAAGATGGCAAAGCCTTCAAAAGGACCAGGTTTGGAAAGTGATGAACAATTCAGTTTTGGAAATATTTAGTTTGAGATGTATATTGGATATCTAAGCAATAATGTCAAATAGGCATTGAGTATGAATTTAGAGTTCAGGTAAGAGAATGGAACTAGAGAATTAGCTGTCAGCAGAGTATAGGTGATATTGAAAGCCATGAGAAAACCAAAGCAGTGAATGTAGATAGAGAAAAGAAGAGTCATCTAAGAATTAAATCCTGGGATACATTTGGTATGTCAGTCTAGAACTCAATCATAGGTTCTTAACAAAGTGCACCCTGGAATATTGGTTTAAGGCTCATAGAATTGGATTAACCCTACTTTGTGCTACTAAAGACAAAATTTCATAAAAAACCTCTCAAGAATCCAAAGTTTATTATAAAACAAGCTTTCCTTAAATGTCAAGTATGTTGAAGTATTGCTCATATTCATGGAGTAAAATGAGAGCAACATTTCATAGGACTGCCCCCACCCCTAACCTTTTGGGTCTGGTGCTAGTTTGTTCTTCACTGTTTCTGTGTACTTTCTCCATGTAGACTGCAACTCCTTGAACAATTAGTCCCCAACAGAGTAAGTACTAGCTGAGCACTGGATTCCTACAGTTATGTTAATGTGTTGCTTTGGGGACTGTGGAGCTTTCAGATAACAATGCTCTTTTTTTCTTGCAGAATGAGAACATTTTTCTAGGAGTTAGTTTTAAGATGGTCGAATCTGTGTTAGCTTTGTCTCCCTATCCGTTAGGCACTAGTTCAAGGATTTAAGTGTATGCAAGAATCAGAATATGCTTATTTAAAATGCAGATTCTCTGGTCTTTTAAATCATAATTTTAAAATTTATATTTTAATTTTTTTATTGGGATGTAAATAGTTGTAGATTCTCTGGTGTTATGTCTTCAGAGATTCCAATACTTTAGGTCTGGAGTGGAGCCTATGCATTGGTACAGCAAGTGATTCTGATGCTGATTCAGAATCAGAAGAGGCAACTTACTTTTGACAGTGGACAAGTGATTCTGTTAGGCCATTTCTTTGATATAGGAAGAAAAATTTCTAGGGTTGCTAGGAAGATTGTGGACAGATTATGATCTTGAAAGAAGTCCTAAAAGTGGACTGTATTAAATAAAGTGTACATTCTAGGAAAGGATGTAAATCCATATAGCGGAGATTTCTTTTTCTAATAATCAGCTTTATCAAGGGAAAGATACTTGTGAATGTGTTTCATCTTTGATGAATAAAAGAAAATATCAATTTGAGATGTCGCAGAGGAGGCTCCTCTGTGGGAAATAAGGTTTTACTAGTTGACTTCTAAAGCTGCCATAAATTATTTTTTAGAACAAAACGAAGAATGTATAAAGAAGTAGCCTCTTGGGTTCCTGCCAGCTCACAGATTCTTTGAGTGTTTTTAAGGCATTCAAAAGACAAAGGACTAGCTCATATTTTATCATAATTTTGCCTACTTCCTTCAACATGTGGACATCCTGGTAGAGAAAAAAAATTTAAAACTGTTTCCAGATATTTTGGTAAAAGTTTGCACTCTACTCTGGGTAAGTAGTGAATTAGAATTGGCATGACTAGGATTGCTACTATCTTTTGATAAACCACATGAATGATAAGAAAGAAACTGTTATATGAAGAGTTTGGCCTGGATGATTTCTAAGAGCTCTTTACTTCTAGGTTCTCTAAGTTCTAAAACTCTATGGGTTCACATGAGTTCTTATCCACCCTTATGAAAAACTGCCAGAGAACTCACAGAATCTCATCTCTCTACCTCATTGCCTGACTTCATTCAGGCAAACAAAGTGGCGAGATGATTCCAACAGCCCCAGCTCCTTATTCCATCTTTTAAATGATTTTTTTTTAATCAATGTCAGTAGGTTTTTGGGGAACAGGTGGTGTTTGGTTACATGGATAAGTTCTTTAGTGGTGATTTCTAGGATTTGGTGCAACCATCACCCAAGCAGTGTACACTGTATCCAGTGTATAGTCTTTTATCCCTCACTCCCCTCCCACCCTTCCCACTGAATCTGCAAAATCCATTGTATCATTTTTATGTCTTTGTGTCCTTAGAGCTTAGCTCTCTCTTATGAGTGAGAACATACAATGCACCATTTTCCATTCCTGGGGTACTTAACTTAGAATAATGGTCTCCAAATCCATCCAGGTTGCTTCAAATTCCAATATTTCATGCTTTTTATGGCTGAGTAGTATTTCATGGTGCATCTATATATATACCTCATTTTCTTTTTTTATTATTATTATACTTTTAAGTTCTATGGTACATGTGCACAATGTGCAGGTTTGTTACATATGTATACATGTGTCATGTTTGTGTGCTGCACCTATTAACTCGTCATTTACATTAGGTATATCTCCTAATGCTATCCCTCCTGCCGCCCCCCACCCCACACATCTACAACCATCTGATCTTTGACAAACCTGAGAAAAACATGAAATAGGGAAAGGATTCCCTCTTTAATAAATGGTGCTGGGAAAACTGGCTAGCCATATGTAGAAAGCTGAAACTGGACCCTTTTCTTTTCCTTTATACAAAAATTAATTCAAGATGGATTAAAGACTTAAATGTTAGACCTAAAACCATAAAAGCCCTAGAAGAAAACCTAGGCAATACCATTCAGGCTATAGGCATGGACAAGGACTTCATGACTAAAACACCAAAAGCAATGGCAACAAAAGCCAAAATTGACAAA
>NW_016803937.1:8287706-8300397 GCF_001698545.2 Rhinopithecus bieti
TGGAGAAATGGGAATGCTTTTACACTGTTGATGGGACTGTAAACTAGTTCAACCATTGTGGAAGACAGTGTGGCAATTCCTTGAGGATCTAGAACTAGAAATACCATTTGACCCAGCCATCCCATTACTGGGCTTATACCCAAAGGACTATAAATCATACTGCTATAAAGACACATGCACACATATGATTTTTGCAGCACTATTCACAATAGCAAAGACTTGGAACCAACCCAAATGTCCATCAATGATAGACTGGATTAAGAAAATGTGGTGCATATACACCATGAAATACTATGCAGCCATAAAAAAGAATGAGTTCATGTCCTTTGTGGGCACATGGATGAAGCTGGAAACCATCATTCTGAGCAAACTATCACAAGGACAGAAAACCAGACACTGCATTTTCTCACTTAAAAGTGGGAATTGAACAATGAGAACACTTGGACACAGGGTGGGGACATTATACCACATTTTCTTTATCCACTCATTGATTGATGGGCATATGAGCTGATTCCATATTTTTGCAGTTGCGAATTGTGCTGCTATAAACATGCGTGTGCAAGTGTCTTTTTATATTATGACTTCTTTTCTTCTGGGTAGATATCCAGTAGTGGGATTGCTGGATCAAATGGCAAATCTACTTTTAGATCTTTAAGGAATCTCCATATTATTTTCCATAGTAGTTGTATTGGTTTACATTTCCACCAGCAGGCTAAAAGTGTTCCCTTTTCACCACAACCATGACAACATCTATTATTTTTTGATTTTTTAATTATGACCATTCTTGCAGAAGTAAGGTGGTATTGCACTGTGGTTTTGATTTGCATTTCCCTGATAATTAGTGATACTGAGCATTTAAAAAATATGTTTGTTGGCCATGTGTATATCTTCTTTTGAGAATTGTCTATTTATGTCCTTAGCCCACTTTGTGATGGGATTATTTGCATTTGTTTTTATTTTTTTATTTTTTTTATTTTTTTATTTTTTTTTTTTCCTGGTGATTTGTTTGATTGCCTTGTAGATTCTGGATATTATTCCTTTGTTGAATGCTTCGTTTGTGAAGATGTTCTCCAACTCTGAGGGTTCTGTTTACTATACTAATTATTTATTTTGCTGTGTATAAGCTTTTTAGTTTAATTAAGTTCCACCATTTTGTCTTTGTTCTTGTTGCATTTGATTTTGGGTTCTTGGTCATGAAGTCTTTGCCTAAGCCAATGTTTAGAAGGGTTTTTCTGATGTTACCTTCTAGAATGTTTATGGTTTCAGGTCTCAGATTTAAATCTTTGATCCATATTGAATTGATTTTTGTATAAGGTGAGAGATTAGGATCTAGTTTCATTCTCCTGCATGTGGCTTGCCAGTTATCCCAGCACCATTTGTTAAAAAGGGTATACTTTCTCTACTTTATGTTTTTGTTTGCTTTGTTTAAGATCAGTTGGCTGTAAGTATTTGGTTTTACTTCTGGGTTCTCTATTCTGTTCCATTGGTCTACATGCCTATTTTTATACCAGAACCATGCTGTTTTGGTGATTATAGCCTTGTAGTGTAGTTTGAAGCCAGGTAATGTGATGCCTCCAGATTNGTTTTTATTTTTTTGCTGCTTAGTCTTGCTTTGGCTATGCAGGTTCTTTTTGTTTTAGTTCCATATGAATTTTAGGGTTGTTTTTTCTAGTTGTGTGAAGAAGTATAATGGTATTTTAATGGGAATTGCATTAAATTTGTAGATTGCTTTTGGCAGCATGGTCATTTTGACATTATTGATTCTGCCCATCCATGAGCATGGGATGTGTTTTTATTTGTGTCATCTATGATTTCTTTCAGCAGTGTTTTGTAGTTTTCTTTGTAGAGGTTTTTCAATTCCTTGGTTAGGTATTGCCTAAGGCCACGAGAGCCCAACTCTTGCATCAGCGTGACCTAGATGTGAGACATAGAGGTAAAGGAGATCATTTCAGAGCTTTAACATTTGACTGCCCCACTGGATTTTAGACTTGCGTGGGGCCTGGAGCCCATTCATTTTGGCCAATTTCGCTCATTTGGAACAGCTATATTTACCCAATGCCTTCACCCCCATTGTATCTAGGAAGTAACTAACTTACTTTTGATATTACAGACTCATAGGTGGAAGAGACTTGCCTTGTCTCAGATGAGACTTTGGACTTGGACTTTTGGGTTAGTGCTGGAATGAAGCTTCTGGACAGCAAAAGAACCGTCATCAGAGTGAATAGGCAACCTACAGAATGTGAGAAAACTTTTGCAATCTATCCATCTGACAAAGGGCTAATATCCAGAATCTACAAGGAGCTTAAACAAATATACAAGAAAAGACAAACAACCCCGTCAGAAAGTGGGTGAAGGATATGAACAGACACTTCTCAAAAGAAGACATTTTTGGGAGGCTGAGGCAGGAGGATCACTGGAGGTCAAGAGTTTGAGACAAGCCTGGCCAATATGGAGAAACCCTGTCTTTACTAAAAATACAAAAATTAGCCAGGCGTGCTGGTGGGCGCTTGTAATACCAGCTACTTGGGAGGCTGAGGCAGGAGAATTGCTTGAACCCCAGAGGCGGAGGTTGCAGTGGGCCAAGATTGCACCACTGCACTCCAGCTTGGGTGACAAGAGTGAAACTCCGTCTCACAAAAATAAAACAAAACAAAACAAAAATGCCTGTAATCACAGTACTTTTGGGAGGCTGAGGAGGGTGGATCATGAGGGTCAGGAGTCGAGGGGACCATCTGGGATAACCACGGTGGAAACCCTGTCTCTACTAAACAATACAAAAAAAATTAGCCAGACATGGTGGCAGGCACCTGTGTTCCAGCTACCTGGGAGGGCTGAGGCAGCGAGATATGGTGTTGAACCCAGGGGAGGCGGAGACTTGCAGTGGAGCCGAGATCGCGCCACTGTACTCCAGCCTGGGTGACAGGTGAGACCCTCCATCTCAAAAAAAAAAAAAAAAAAAAAAAAAAAAGAATTTATGCGCCAACAAACATATGAAAAAAAGGCTATCATCACTGGTTATTCGAGCAATGCAATCAAAACCACAATGAGATTCCATCTCACGCCAGTTATAATGGTGATCATTAAATGTCAGGAAACAACAGATGCTGGAGAGTATGTGGAGAAATAGGAACTTTTTACACTGTTGCTGGGACTGTAAACTAGTTCAGCCATTGTGGAAGACAGTGTGGCAATTCCTCAAGGATCTACAACCAGTAATACCATTTGACCCAGCAATCCCATTACCCGGTATATACCCAAAGGACTATAAATCATTCTACTATAAAGACACATGCACACATATGTTTATTGCAGCACTGTTCACAAAAGCAAAGACTTGGAACCAACCCAAATGTCCATTAATGATAGACTGGATTAAGAAAATGTGGAACATATACACCATAGAGTAGTATGCAGCCATAAAAAGGATGAATTCATGTCCTTTGTAGGGATATGGGTGAAGCTGGAAACCATCATTCTCAGCACACTTACACAGGAACAGAAAACCAAACACTGCATGTTCTCACTTGTAAGTGGGAGTTGAACAATGAGAACACATGGACACAGGGAAGGGAACATTACTCACTGGGGCCTGTTGGGGGATGGGAGTTAGGGGAGGGATAGCATCAGAAGAAATACCTAATGTAGATGACAGGTTGATGGGTGCAGCAAACCACCATGGCATGTGTAGACCTATGTAACAAACTTGCACATTCTGCACATATATCCCAGAACTTAAAGTATTAAAAAAAAAAAAAAAAAAAAAAAGACTTTGGGGGACTATTGGGAAGGCATGATTGGTTTTGAAATATGAAAGAGACATGAGGTTTGGGAGGGGCCAGGGAAAGAATGATATGCTTAGGTTTTGTGCCCCCACCCAAATCTCATCTTGAATTGTAATCCCCATAATCCCTACGTGTCAAAGGCGAGACCAGGTGGAGATAATTTAATCATGGGGACAGTTCCCCCATGCTGACCTCATGATAGTGAGTTCTTACGAGATGTGATGGTTTTATAAAGGGCTCTTCCCTCTTCACTCAGCACTTCTCCTTCCTGCCTCCTTGTGATGAAGGTGCTTTGCTTCCCTGTCACCTTCTGCCATGATTGTAAGTACCCTGAGGTCTCCCCAATCATGTGGAACTGTGAGTCAATTAAACCTTTCTCCTTTATAAATTACCCAGTCTTGGGCAGTTCTTTATAGCAGTATGAAAATGGACTAATAGAGTTATATGCGTAAGTTTTGTTTGTTTGTTTTTGGTTTTTGCAGCTATTGTAAAAGGGGTTGAGTTCTTGACTTGATTCTCAGTTTGGCCTCTGATGGTGTATAACAGTGCTATACACCAATGTACACTGATTTGTGTACATTGATTTTGTATCCTGAAATTTTACTGAATTAATTTATTGGATCTGGGGGCTCTTTGGATATGTCTTTATGGTTTTCCAAGTATACAGTTACATCATCAGTGAACAGCAATGGTTTGACTTCCTCTTTACCAATTTGAATGCCCTTTCTTTCTTTTGTCTGAGTTCTCTCGCTAGGACTTCCAGTACTATGTTGAATAGAAATGGTGAGAGTGGACATCTTTGTCTTGCTCTAGTTCTCAGGGGGAATGCTTTCAACTTTTCCTCATTCAGTATAATGTTGGCTGTGGGTTTGTTATAGATGGTATTGATTGCCTTAAGGAATGTCTCTTCTATGCCAGTTTTGCTGATGTTTTAATCATAAAAGGATGCTGGATTTTGTCAAATGATTTTTCTGCATCTATCGAGATGATCATGCGATTTTTATTTTTAATCTTGTTTATGTGGTGTATCACATTAATTGACTTGCATATGTTAAATCATCCCTGCATCCCTGAGATAAAACCCACTTGATCATGATGAATTATCTTTTTGATATGCTGTTGTCATTTGATCAGTTAGTATTTTGTTGAGGATTTTTGCATCTATATTCATCAGGGATATTGGTATGTAGTTTTCTTTTCTTGTTATATCCTTTCCTGGTTTTGGTATTAGGGTGATACTGGCTTCATAGAATGAAATTAGGGAGGATTCCCTCTTTATCTTTTGGGATAGTGTCAATAAGATTGCTACCAATTCTTTGAATGTCTGATAGAATTTAGCTCTGAATCTATTTGGTCCTGGTCTTTTTTTTTGTTGGTGATTTTAAAAATTACCATTTCTATTTCACTGCTTGTTATTGGTTTGTTCACAATTTATATTTCTTCCTGGTTTATACTAGAATAATTGTATCTTTCCAGGAATATATCCATCTCCTCTAGGTTTTCTCGTTTCTGCGTATACAGTTGTCTGTAGTAGACTTGAATAATCTTTTGTATTTCTGTGGTATCAGTTGTAATATCTCCCATTTCATTTCTAATTTAGCTTATTTGGATCTTTTCTCTTCTTTTCTGGGTTTTATAAATTTGGGAGCTCCAGTGTTAGGTGCTTATATATTTAGGATTGTGGTATTTTCTTCTTGGACTAGTTCTTCTATCATTATGTCCCTCTTCTTTTTTAACTGTTGTTGCTTTAAAGTCTGTTTTGTCTGATATGAGAATAGCTACTCCTGCTCACTTTTGGTGTCCATTTGCATGGAATATCTTTTCCCACCCTTTTACCTTAAGTTTATCTGAGTCCTTATGTGTCAGGTGAGTTTGTTGAAGACAACAAGATACTTTGCTGGTGAATACTTATCCATTCTGCCATTCTGTATCTTTTAAATGGAGCTTTTAGGCCACGTACATTCAATGTTGATATTGAGATGTGAGGTACTATTCTATTCATCATGCTAGTTGTTGCCTAAATACCTTTTATTTTTTCCTTGTGTATTCTATTATAGGCCATGTGAGATTTATGTTTTAAGGAGGTTCTGTTTTTTGTATTTTGAGGTTTTGTTTCAAGATGTCTATCTCCTTTTAGCAGCTCTTGTAGTGTAGTCTACCAGTTGGCACTGGTAGTGGTGAATTCTCTCAGCATTTGTTTGTCTGAAAAAGACTTTATCTTTCCTTCCTTTATGAAGCTCAGTTTCACTGGACATAGACTTCTTGGATGAAAGTTGTTTGTTTAAGGAGGCTAAAGATAAGACCCCAGTCCCTTCTAGCTTGTAGGGTTTCTGCTGAGAAATCTGCTGTTAATCTGACAGGTTTTCCTTTATAGGTTACCTGATGCTTTTGCCTCACAGCTCTTAAGATTCTTGCCTTCATCTTGAATTTAGATCACCTGATGACTATGTGCCTAGGTGATGATCTTTTTGTGATGAATTTACCTGGTGTTCTTTGAGCTTCTTGAATTTGGACGTCTAGTTCTCTAGCAAGGCCAGGGAAATTTTCCTTCACTATTCCCTCAAATATGTTTTCCAAACTTTTAGATTTCTCATCTTCTTCAGGAACACCAATTGTTTTTAGGTTTGGTCATTTAACATAATCCCAAACTTCTTAGAGGCTTTGTTCTTTTTTTTTTTTTTTGATTATTTTTTCTTTGTCTTTGTTGGATTTGGTTAATTCAAGTGCCTTGTCTTCAAACTCAGAAGTTTTTTTCTTCTACTTGTTCAATTCTATTGTTGAGATTTTCCAGTGTATTTTGCATTTCTCTAAGCATGTCTTTCATTTCCTGCATTTTTTTTTTTTTTTCTTTTCTTTAAGTTGGTTTTCACCATTCTCTGGTGCCTCCTCGAGTAGCTTAATAATCAACATTCTCAATTATTTTACTGGCAATTCAAAGATTTCTTCTCAGTTTGGATCCATTGCTGGTGAGCTAATGTGATCTTCTGAGGGTATTAAAGAACCTTGCTTTGTTATATTACCAGAATTGTTTTTCTGGTTCCTTCTCATTTGGGTAGACTATGTCAGAGGAAAGATCTGGGGCTCAAGGGCCGCTGTTCAGATTCTTTTGTCGCATTGTTCTCTCTCTTCCCCTAGAGATGGGGCTTCCTGAGAGCTGGACTGCAATGACTGTTATTGTTCTTCTGAGACTAGCCATCCAGTGGGGCTGCCAGACTCTGAGCTGGTACTGGGGAGTGTCTGCAAAGAGTCCTGTGATGTGATTGGTTTTCAGGACTTTCAGCCATGGACATCAGCACCTGCTCCGGTGGAGGTAGTAGGGGAGTGTCGTGGACTCTGTGAGAGTCCTTGGTTGTAGTTGTATTTAGTGCGCTGGTTTTCTCGAATGCTAGTTTTGCTAGCAGTTGGTGGGTCTCCAGCCAGGAGGTGGTGCTTTCAAGGGAGCATCAGTTGACCCAGGTGCAGTGGCTCATGCCTGTAATCCCAGCACTTTAGGAGACTGAGGTGAGCAGATCACCTGAGGTCAGGAGTTCGAGACCAGCCTGACCAACATGGAGAAACCCCATCTCTACTAAAAATACAGAATTAGCTGGGCCTGGTAGCGCATGCCCATAATCCCAGCTACTCAGGAAAGCTGAAGCAGGAGAATAGCTTGAACCCTGGAGGCAGAGGTTGCAGTAAGCCGAGATTGTGCCATTGCACTCCAGCCTGGGCAACAAGAGCAAAACTCTGTCTAAAAAAAAAAAAAAAAAAAAAAAAAAAAAAAAAAAGAAGAGAGCATCAGCTGATACAAGTTTGCCCTAAGGTTGCTTGGATAAGTATTTGGGTTTCTCAGGCAATGGGTGGGGCCATAGAATCTCCCAAGAGATTATACCTTTTGTCTTTGGATACCAGGGCTGGTAGAGAAAGACCATCAGGTAGGGGCGGGTTTAGGTGGTGTGAGCTCAGACTCTCCTTGGGCAGGGCTTGTGGAAGCTGCTCTGGAGTATGGGGGTGTGGTTCTCAGGCCAATGGAGTTATATTCTCAGAGGGATTATGGCTGCCTCTTCTGTTTCATACAGATCACCAGGGAAGTAGGGGAAAACCAACAGTGACAGGCATCACCCAACTCCTATGCAGCCAGCAAGACCAGTCTCACTCCCATCATGCTGCATCAACAGCACTGAGTTTATATCCAACCAGCCTGTGAGCAGGGCTGAGATCTTGCCCCAGGCTACAAGCCTTTCTGCTAAGAAAGTAAGCAGGGCTTTCAGGCCCCACCCCTACCCACCGGCCTTGACTTCGGTGCTCCCATCTGCATTTCCCTTTTGCCCCCACCCACCCAGTTGTGTACAGGAAAATTTGTGTTTGGTCAAAATTATTACAAAGATCTGCTGGAAGTTTCCTTCTCCCTGTGATCCTTCCCCCATTTCCACTGGCAGCCCTCCCTAAGGAACCCTGTGAGATAAAATCAGAAATGGCTTCCCTGAGGACTGGCAGAGCCTAAAGGGCTCTTCCCACTGCTTCTTCTACTTTTGTATTTCTCTTGGCTCTCTACATTTTTTTCAGATCTAGGTAAGGTTAGATCTTTCTCCTGTGATCCGATTGACAGGTTCCCCAGTGAGGGTGTGTGTTAGAAGGTGGACTTACCCCCCTCACACTTTGGGCACTCGTAGTGTTTTGGCTGTCTCACGGAGTTTGCAGAAGCCACCTGCTTCTTTCAAAAGGTCTCTTGTATTCTGTTGGTTTTTCTGATATGTTCCTGTCATAGTTTTTAGAGCAAAAGTTCACAGTATGAGTCCCCACATGCTGTTCTATCCATCTGAGGTGGAGCAGCAAGTTAGTCCTGCCTCCTATCCGTCATTTTTTTCATCTCTTAAATTATTATAGATATCAAATACTTAGTTCTGCCAATGTCTCATTATAATCAAGGAAAACAGTTATGAGAGTTTGCAAAAAAGGTTTTAATTTCCATGTATGTTTTTCAAAATTCATATCAAAATATACTCACAATTTTGTTTTGAATTCTTACTATTATTTTACTCCAGGTATTTGGTATGTAATGATTTGCCAATCAATGACATTCTTATAGTACATCTTTTTCAGAATTCTAAAAGCACATTAGCAGTGGTAAAACCCTGAGAGGTAGGCATATTTAACTGTAAGATAACATTGCCTTTTAGGTATTGTTTGCCATGTATCTTTGAACACCTAGGAATTGTATTATCTCATTGTAGCAGAAGGCTTAGTGTTTTCTAATGTAATTATGTGATGAAAGAAAGTGTAGTTTGGAATGAACTATATTGTGCTGCTTATGTTTTTAAACGACAGGTTTAATAACAATAAAATAGATAACTGTAAGTAACATACTAAGAGAATAATATAAAATTATTCTAACCTGATGTACTGAGAACTTTCTAAAATAAGTCTCTGTAATGATTAAATGGGATAATCTTAAATCAGCTTAGCTATTGGGTTTATCTGAGGCAAATATCTCCTTCTATAAAATGTATTAAATCTAAACCAGACATTTTGGTCTGTAATTTATGTTTTAGTAGTCCAGCATTCTTTTCTTTCTTCTTGATACAATACCATGATTTCCTGTCTTGAGTTACCTTTTGCCCAATGTTTGCAGTCTTGTTCACTGTTAAAGTCCCCTGTCCTCACCTGGCCAAGGGGTGAGTATAAGGACCAACCAAACATTCTTTTTCAAGATTTAACTTTTAAAAAGAGTGATATAAAGATAGGAAAAATAGAGCTAATTCATCCCCACAGAGGTAACCTAATAAAATCACAGAGTAGTTCCTGCTACTTGGCTCTTGCTACCTGCATCCCTGGGTTCTTTGCTGAGCACACTTCAGCAGTTATTACTTTGCTTATGTGAGCCACCTGTATCCTTCCTGTAAGTCCTTTTTTATTTTTCAAGTTTGCCAGTGCTAGCCTTTTTCGTTGCAACTGAAGATCTCTAATTGGTACACAAAATCTTGAACTCCATCACAATCTTTATGTTACCTTTGTTAAAGATTATACAGAATTTAACATTTAACATTTTATATCAGTATACAGGTATCAGACATTTACCCCTTTCCACTGATGTGTATGTGTGTGTGTATGCTTGTGTGAATGAATGTGTGTTGGTATGTGAGACTCATCTGCAAATATCAAGCTTCTACTTGCCTCTTTTTTTTTTTTTTTTTTGAGACGGAGTTTCTCGTCAGCCAGGCTGGAGTGCAATGGCGCGATCGCAGCTCACTGTAACCTCTGCTTCCTGGGTTCAGGTGATTCTCGTGTCTCAGACTCCCAAGTAATTGGGATTACAGGCGCGTACCACCACGCCCGGCTAATTTTCATATTTTTAGTAGAGATGGGATTTCACCATGTTAGCGAGGCTAGTCTCAAACTCCTGACTTAAGACGACCCCCCTGCCTTGACCTCCCAAAGTGCTGGGATTACAGGTGTGAGCCACAGCTCCCGGCCTCCACTGGCATCTTTATGAGACCTTGATCTTTCTTAATTAAAGGAAACAAAGCAGAAACAGGTGTATTCTAGGGCGTCTCCCTTCAACACTCTCCAGTTTATCGGTGAGTTTCTAAGTCCTTTTTTATTTGAATAAAAAGAAAAGAGCCTTTTACAGCCAGAAGTTTCCTACATATTTTTACAATGTTAAATACATACAAATATTATAACAGGTTTGCATATGATACCTGGAGAAAGTAATTTAAGTTCTCTTAACTATGGTGGATTCTGTTTCTATTATTAGACAGTAAATCAACATTTGAAAAGATTGTAAAAACATTGCAATGATAACATTTCTGGAATGTTCACATAGATTTCTTAAGAGGCTTATGAGAATTTAGAAAGATATATTATGGTCTATAGTTCTGAAGCCTGGGAAGACTGAGACTTTGGACATATTCTTGCCTATGCTAATGGATGATCTTAGATATTAATTTAACCCTTCTCAGTCATAATTTCCCCAACTGTGAAGTGAAGATAATAATCTCTTTATCTATATCATAAGCTTGCATGAAGATCAAATGAGATGTCCTCCAAGTAGTTAATGGAAAATGTACTTTTGATTAGAAACCTATAAAAATAAAAGTTAAGATGCGAAACAAAGGAAACAGAAAATAAGGTAACCATTGCACAGAAGGACTTATAGAATTTGTGTGGGTGACCCAAAGTAAACAGATTTAAAACCGTGCCAATCAAAACTGTATCAAACTTATTCAAAGGCAAGTTTATGAGGTGTGCAATCATTTTTAAACAAAAGTACCCTTTATGTTTTTATAATAAGTATTATGAAAATTAATATCCATTAAACATGTACTGTTTCTTAAGTTCTCTGTTAGCTATACTTTTGTCTCATTTAATCCCTTAAACCAAGTGAATTGGATATTGTTATCTTCATTTTACAGAAGAGAAAACTCAAAATTTTGAGACTCAAAGAAATAAAAGTACTTGTCAAGGTCAAAAATGATAGAGCTAGGATCCAAATTTCTTGTGTTTGCCCTTCCCACATTGAGTCTAGGTTTGACCTTGGGACTTGCTTTGGCCAATGGGACATTAGCAAGCATGACATTAACAGAGGCTTACTAACCACTTGGACTTAGGGAGTTTGTCTTCTTTGTAATGTTTCCTCTTGGAACCTTGAGACTACCATGATATGAGGAGCTCAAGCTAAGAGTCAGAACCAAGACTCCAGTCTCAAACTTTCCAGTCTGGCTGGAAAGGCTCAAAGGCCTCCATTGAGCCTTTCCAGCCAGCTCCTGTATATTTAAGTAAAGTCAGGTGAGGTTCCAGACATCAAAGAACAGAAACAAGTTATTACCATTGTACATTGCCTAACTACTTGACCCACAAAGTCATAAGTATATAAAATAGTAGTCATTTTATGCTACCTAAGTTTGGAGTGATTTACTACATAACAATAGATAATTGATATTTAACTTGGGTTCAGTCTAAAGCTTGAGTACTCTTTACCCTGCAATATGCTGTCACAAATTATTGAACTTTCCTGTATATTATCAAATGAAGTCTGGAACCTTGTTTTGCAAAGAGATGAAACAAACTTTTATTAAAAAGTAAAAGAAGCTTAATAGAGAGAAGAGACAATCCACAGATTGGGAGAAAATATTTGAAAATGACATATGGGATAATGAGCCAATATCCAAAATATATAAATAAACCAAACTACTCAATAACAAGAAAACAACTCTATTTAAAAATGGGCAAAGGACTTGAATAGACACTTCTTAAAAGAAGATGTACAAATGGCCAAGAGATACATGCAAAAAATGCTCAGTATCTTTAATCATCAGAGAAATGCAAATTAAAACCACCATGAGATACCACCTCACAATTGTAGACTGACTATTATCAAAAACATAAAAGATAGTAAATGTTGGTGAGCATGTGGAGAAAAGGGAACCCTTATACACTGTTGGTGGTATTATAAATTAGTAGACATTTTGAAAATAATGTGAAGATTTCTTAAAAAACTAAAAATAGAATTACCATATGACCCAGCAATCTCACTACTGGGTGTATACTCACAGGAATTAAAATCAGTATGCCAAAGAGACATCTGCACTTTCATGTTCATTGCAGCATTATTCACAATAGCCAAGATATGGAAACAACCTAACTTTCCATCAAGGGATGAATAGATTTTTACAATGTGGTATATATACATAACGGAATACTGTTCATCTTTAAAAAATAAACTGAAATTCTGTCGTTTTCAACAACATGGATGAACCTAGGGGATATTGTATTAAGTGAAATGAGTCAGGCACAGAGAGACAAATACCATGTGATCTTATGTATATGTAAAATCTAAAAAAGGCAAGCTCATAGAAGGAGAGAGCAGATTTGCACCTAATTCTGATGCCAAAAAAAAAAAAAAAAAAAAAAAAAAAAAAAAAAAAAAA
>NW_016803937.1:8300772-8329953 GCF_001698545.2 Rhinopithecus bieti
AAAAAAAAAAAAAAAAAAAAAAAAAAAAAAAAAAAGAAGTAGGGAGCAGAATGATGGTTACCAGGGGCTTGGATTGGGGGAGGTAAATGGACAAAAGGAGAGACATTTGTCAACAGGTACAAAGTTACAGCTAGGAGGAGGAGTAAGTTTTAGCTGCTCTATTTCACAGCAAGGTAACTATAATTAATGTATTAGATATTTCAAAATAACTAAAAGAGAAGATTTTAAATGTTCTCACCACAAAGAAATGATAAGCATTTGGGGTAACGGGTATGCTAATTACACTGATTTGATCATCTCACAATGTATATACATGTATTGAATCACATCCTACCCCATAAATGTATAGAATTATTATTTGCCAATTAGAAAAAAGTAGAAGAAGAACACTAAAATGATTCATATCCTTCCATAAAGAGATTAATAGTTGTTGGTTAATATTTTGTCTTGTTTACAGTCTTATTTTTAATAAAATAAATTATTCTATCTTTTCTTGTAAATACTAAGTGTATTTTAGAAGGAATTCAAACACTGCAAAAGTACAAACACGGAGATTTAAAATCAGTTAAATCTCACCACATAGGAAGAAACTTGGTTAATATTAGATTAACTTTATCCAGGCATGTTTCTTTAAAAAACAGACCGCTAGACAGGAAGGAAATGCTTTAAAATATGATTATATTATAGATGACTTTTTTTTGAAAAAGAGTCAGGGTCTCACTTTGTAGCCTGGACTGAAGTGTAGTGGCACTATCATAGATTACTACCACCTTGAACTCCTGGGCTCAAGGAACCCTCTGGGGTAGCTGGGACTGCAGGTGAGTGTTATTATGCCAAGGCAATTTTTTAATATTTTGTAGAGATGGGGTTTAGCCATGTTGCCCAGGCTGGTCTTGAACTTCTGAAATCAAACAATCCAACTGCCTTGGCCTCCCAAAGTGCTAGGATTATGGGCTTGAGCTACCATGCCTGGCCTATTATAGTTTTTGGGTTTTTTGTTTGTTTGTTTGTTTGTTGAGACGGAGTCTTGCTCAGTCACCTAGGCTGGAGTGCAGTGGCACGATTTCAGCTCACTGCAACCTCTGCCTCCCAGGTTCAAGCCATTCTCCTGCCTCAGCCTCCCGAGTACCTGGGACTATAGATGTGTGCCACCCTGCCTGGCTAATTTTTGTATTTTAAGTAGAGATGGGGTTTCACTCTGCCAGCCAGGCTGCTTGTCAAACTCCTGACTTAGGTGATCTGCCCACCTCAGTCTCCCAAAGTGCTGGGATTACAGGCGTGAGCCACTGCACCTGGCCTATAGATGTTTTTTAAAGTGAAAAAGAAGCCAATTTCTTTATGACCCAAACACACACACACATGCATACATACACACCACACAAACATTCCCAAACACCCTGATGGAAGTGTAAGCTTCAAACAAATATTTTCTTTCCTTTCAATGTAAAAGATTCCTCTAAGACTGTGGAAGAAATTTTGGAAAAACACAAATGTTAAGAGATTGGAGGGGCTGGGCACAGTGACTCACGCCTGTAATCCCAGCACTTTGGGAGGCTGAGGAGAGTGGATCACCTGAGGTCAGGAGTTCGAGACCAGCCTGACCAAAATGGAGAAACCCCCCCGTATCTACTAAAAATACAAAATTAGCCAGGCATGGTGGCACATGCCTGTAATCCCAGCTACTCAGAGGCAGGAGAATCGCTTGAATCCAGGAGGCAGAGGTTGTCATGAGCTGCGATCGCAACGCTGCACTGCAGCTTGGGCAACAAGAGCGAAACTCCATCTAAAAAAAAAAAAAAAGATTGGAAAGTCTCAGTTTTAATAGTGATTCCCTGCTATAAATAATGAGGACATTAACAGTCACATCCATTCTGTCATCTCATTCTATCTACCTTCCAGGTTTTATTAAAACTTATTTTTAACATAATAGGACTATTACAACGTACCGTGATTTCCCCCAGAACCATGAAGATCAGTACAACCAATCTCCAATTGTCAAGGAATCTGAGGCCAGTGTGATTACTTCCCCGGTGATAGTGATTGGCGTTTTTGGTCTTTTTTGTTTGAATTCTTTTTCTTAATGCTTGATAGTAGCACAACTAGCATAAGGAAAATCACCTAACTAGAATATGAATTGGCGTTGACTACTCTGTGTCAAATTTCTTTCAAATTCAGTGTGTTCTTTCAGTCTGCAGCATTTGCCTTCAATTCAGGGAAATTATTCTTGTTTCATATTTTCAAATAACTTTTTGTATTTGTTTGGTTCTTTACAACCCAGTATCTATGTTAATCCTTTTAGTTTCCCCCTAATCTCTTAGATTGTTCCTCCTTCTCTTCCTTCTTCTTTTCTTTTTTACATTCACTATTATTATCTTTAGCCATTTCCCTATAAGAACAATTCTATATTTATCAGAACCTTTTTAATTTTCTTTGCTTCTTTGAAATTATTCATTTTTCTCAATTTGGCCAAAGTCAGTATCTGTGTTTGCAACTCAGTTTGGATCCTGTGAGGAAACAGAATTTGCCCTGTTTGCTTAAAATTTAGACATATTAAGAAGTACTGTTGGGGTGGGAATGAGATTAAGAGAAAAAAATTAGCAATAGTGAGATTCCAGAGACTAACAACTGCTTGAAGCTGCTACAGGCACTAGGGGAGGAGGTAGCGCTCCTGGAGTCAACTGACAATGAACACAGAAATGAAGGTCCCCTCACACCAGCAGAGTGTGGAGTGTTCTATCTACTGTCAGAGACCTACAGAGCAGCAGGGAAAAATTGGAGGAACAACATATTGGCCTCTCCCTCCTCCTGCCTTCTGATCTCCTGCCCAACTGGAAGCCCAAGGAAAAAGGAGCAAGGGCGATGAGTCCTCAGGGGTCAGCTTTCCATGGAACACAGCACATTAGAGAAGGTCAGAGAATGGTAGTGGTGGAAATGGTATTGAGGGTTTTGCCAGTGAGAATGATTAGCGTATACTTGTCGTTTTATGTGATGTTGCTGAAGGAACACACTTTAACTCTTCACTAGGTCTCAAATATTTACTCCTCTCCACTGGCGAGTGTGTGTGCATGCACACATGTGCATTTGCCACGTTTCCACCAGAGTCTTCATGAAGCCTTGATCTTTCCTAATTTCAAGAGAAGGCGTATTATCTTTAAAGCAGGAAACAGGCGGTATCTTAGGAAATCTCTTCAAACAATGAGTCTGGCTTATTTCCTGAGCTCCTAAACCCTATTTTATTTGGAAGAAGAGAGAAGAGCCAACAAATTTTATGGCCTGAAAACAATGTTATCCATCCTTAATTGTTTTTTTCTCAGACTGACAAACTTCTTTTTGATCTCAAACCGTTGTTTGATCAACTCATTTTTCAGTTCATTCTTAAAATCCTTTGAATTTGTATTCTTATTAAATTCATCTGTAGCTTAAAGCAACTGTGAGGTATTTCCATGTCATTTTTAAGCTATAATTTCTTCCAAGTTGGGTCCTTTTACTTTGCATTAAATATTTGTTTGTTTTTGCCATGAGATTTATTTTCATCTTGATCATGCCCAGGTAATTCTCCATTGATACAGTACAGGTGCATTCTTCCTACCCTATGAGAATAATTTGTTTTCCTCTTAGCCACAGGTAGTGGGCTGACTTTTCTGCAGTCTCCACTTTTCTACGGCCGGAGAGAATGGCAGGGGCAAGAGACCCGCCCAGCTTGAGAGAATGTGTACAATCTTCATCTTCCTTACAGTGCCTGGTCTTTGTCCTTTTTTGTGAGGGTTTCTCAAAGCCCACCACCAGCTTTCTATGTTCCAGTCCCATAGAGACAAATTTCTAGCTTTGTGCTTGACAACCATTGCTAAAAAATATTGGAGCAAAGCATAGGTCAAGCATCAAGGAATTAAGTAAATTGACTTGTCTATGTGAAGCCAGAAGACGTTAGATCTAGAAAGCCTGTGGTTTTCTGAGAAGATACAAGTCTTACTTGGCTCTCTTTGGATCTATTATCTGTAACTAGTGGCTACATAATTTCACTGTTGGCTATATAATTAGAAAGAGAGGATGGCAACCAAGAAGTTGGGAAAACCTATGAGCATTATCCTGAAAATAAAAACCTAAACAAAAAAGTTAGGCAGAGATCGTTCTGAACAGTACAACAAGAAGTGAGTCAGTGAAAGGAGCTAAGAAATAGCTGACTTAATTCCATTGACATTTCCATAAACTCCAGAGGGAGATCTATAAAAAACATTAATCTATACAGTTTTTTGTCATTGTAATTTGATTTTTTAAAATTTTGTTCTCTTTACTTAAAAGTCTTTAAAAATATTAGAAGGCTTTTGTGTAAAATGGATATACCTATGTTTTCTTTTTTCTTTCTAGCATTTCTCTTGAGGACAATCCCTGGAATTTTGCTGAAACTATGAGGAAAGAGACAACTTGCTGGTGTGGGGAGGGCGGGGGACAGGCGTATTGACTGTAAAGATGATGGAAGCCTAGAGATGCTGGTGGTCATCTTTGCCACATGTGGGAAGAATCTGCCCAGAGAAAAACAGAGATAGAATGGGAAAGTCAAATCTTTAAGACGTAATTTGAGCGCTATTATCTAGCCGTGCCTGAAGTTCATTGGTGGAACTTCCCAGCTAGAAAGTCAGACAAGCCTGTTTCTTCCAAGATGTTTGGGTAGGCTTTTTATTACTAAAAGAGGTTTCGTATTAATATATTTTGTTTCCAAGGAACTAATGGCTGGACTTTAGAAATAGCTAGGCCTGCACTTTTTTCACTGCTAAGAAAGGGACTACTTAGTAGCTGTGTTGAAGAAAACACAATAAAACAAAGAATAAGAATGAAACAGCTGAATGATTTAAGTCACCAAGTGGCTCCTCCTGGAAGCAAGGCAATCTATGATTATGATGTTTGTCATCCCAGGTGATTTGGCTGATTTGCCTAGCCAGGTGAGTATCCTTTCCCTCCCTTTCTTGTGTTTCCTTAACAAAGTTCCTTATCAGGTAGTGTACACATCAGGGGATTTCCTGATGGGAGGTCAGGATGGGGGAACCCTTAGGAATTGAGGATGGGGTGTTACTACTACTGCTTTTGCTTGTGTGTGACTTTGATCTTCCCGAACCACAGACTGTGTCCTCTCTTGCTTGTTCATTACAGTATTCCCAGTGCCCTGGACAGTATTAGCCCACTATGGAACTTAATAAATGTAGCAGAAACTATTTACTTCTATGTCAAAATCAGTTCTGCTGGAAGCATTATTCTCAGAGGAATGGCACAAAAAGAGAGGACTCAGAAAGGCAAGGAACCAAGTATCAGCTTAATGCCTAGCTTATGGCTAAGAGGTACTACTAGGTTATTGACATATTCTCACAATTACTAAAAAAAAAAAAAATTGTATGCAAGGAAAAAACAAATGTTGCAATGTAGTATACATTTGTTTTGCATCAAAATTTTAAAACTGTGCTAATTTTGTGACAAATGACCTATTTTTTAGCCACAAATTTTAATTCTTAAGCTATCACTCTGTGATTATCAGTATTTTGCCTTTTAAATTTCACAATAAAATTCTAAATAACAATGTATCATGAAAATGTAAACTTTGGAAGTCAGAAGAGAAACATTACTTCATTCTTTTTTTTTTTAAATGGAAAGTTGTAAAGCATCTTTGAAACACCGTGATAAAGATCCCATTGCAGTTGAAGATTTGCTTATCTGATTGCTTGACTTAATGAAATCTATGGAACAGGCTGACCAGCTGTTTAAAATTAGATAGTAGGTTGGGAAAATGTGACATCATCGTCTGAGACAGCCTTAGACAAAGTTATACAGCAGGTGAATTTGGCATTCAGAAATGCTGCCTTTTCTTTTTAACCTGGTGCTAGCCAGTTTTCAGTACTGTCTACTTTCTGTGCTGACTCTGTCTGAGAAAATAATCAAACATACCAATCTGGCCATTTATTTTTTCTTTAAAGTGTTCTAATGACCTTTGACTCCTTACAGGATAAAATCCAACCTCTTTAGCATGATAAATTTTGTTTTTTTTTTGATCTGGAACTTTCTTATCTCAGGGATTTGCCAACAGATTTGATGTATTTTGAGTTCACTGTTTTTTGTTTTGTTTTGTTTTGCCCCACACTATTGGAGGTCAAGGGGGTCTTCTAAATAGCACCCACCTTGTCATCCAAGTTCTGAATCCATTAAAAATAAGACAAAAGTGTAAGGTATATGGGAACCCAAATGTGATATTTGTTACTGACAGAGCTGATAGTTGAAAAATTGCCTACTGGTGGACAAGTGGACTTTCTAATATCAGTACCCAGAATTAGATGGTTATACAAACCATGTCATAGGCAGTTCTGGAAGATAGCAAAGTGGGTGCCAATGTGGCCAGATAGTACCATATGGAAGCAGCACAGCATAAGGTTCTTCCCTATAGACAACTGGCTCCCAAGCAGAAGGAGACAGGAAGTGGCTTCTCTCCTTGAACACCCAGTCTCTCCTTTCAAATTTTCCCATCATATTAAGATACTTTTCTCAGAGGAGGACTAGTGAGCTGGAGGTAGGGTGGGGTGGGGAGTGGAAGCCCAGGGCTGTGATGCAAGTGGAAGACCCGCCATATGGAAGGGAACATAGGACTAGAGAAGAAGCATCCCGGGGCCGGGCGCGGTGGCTCAAGCCTGTAATCCCAGCACTTTGGGAGGCCGAGACGGGCGGATCACGAGGTCAGGAGATCGAGACCATCCTGGCTAACACGGTGAAACCCCGTCTCTACTAAAATACAAAACTAGCCCGGCGAAGTGGGGGGCGCCTGTAGTCCCAGCTACTCCGGAGGCTGAGCCAGGAGAATGGCGTAAACCCGGGAGGCGGAGCTTGCAGTGAGCTGAGATCTGGCCACTGCACTCCAGCCCCGGCGACAGAGTGAGACTCTGCCTCAAAAAAAAAAAAAAAAAAAAGAGAGAGAGAAGAAGCATCCCTCCAGTAAGACGGACTGAACCTCCAGCTTCACTACTGTTATTGCCAAAGCACTGAGTTCTTTTAGTGAGGATCTCTTTTTAGACTCTTTATTGCTTGTATGTCTGAAAACATCTATTTCTCTCTCACTTTGGAAAGATTATCTAGTCTGGTGGTTTTCAGAAAAGAGAATGACAAGATTCCTAGATCTTCCTCTGCGGATATTGACAGGGAAAAGGGAGGGGAAACTGTTAAGCTGGTGGGATATGGGTTCTACGTTCCAGCCATAGCCATACCCTCTTTATTTCTCATATATATTTACATATTGATTTTCTACATAATATTGTTTAGAAGAAAGGATCTTATTAATAGACAAAATCTGAAAGTTGTTATTATAATTGAATCCGTCTTATTATAATAATAACAAACAATTAGCACTTATTATGTTTCAGAAACAACCTTAAGTTATGGTGTGTGTGTATGTATTTATGTGTATAAACACACATGGTAATTTACTTATAAGACAATCTTATGAAATAGTTATAATAATATCACCCTTTTATTGATAAGGACACTGAGGTACAAATATTTTATCTTTTCTGAAATTGTGCAGCTGGTAAGAGGCGCAACTAGAACTTGGTCCCAGTTTTCTGAATTGGGAGTGTATATTATAAACAATGGCACCATTGTGAATTCCAGAAAGTTAGAATGAATCCCACAGCTAGATAGTGGAATGAGGAAAAAAACAAGAATCTAGATTTCCTCACTTTCCTACTAGACTTTTGTGACTACGTCATAGCATTTTCAAGGTGACCACCTACTCTGTGCTCATATAATGTTGAATCTGACCAACTTTGTGTTCACTGTTGCTGATGTCCATAGTTTAGTGGAGATGACTCCAGACTTGGATATTTAGCATCCTACTTGATTTCACCTGTTGGATGACTCACGCACATCACAAACTTTAGAAGTCCCAAAGATAACTTATGATTCCATACCCCATGAATCTATTTGCCCTACTCATCTTCTTTCAGTAAATGACATCACCAGTTTGTCAGTTGCTCAAGCCAGGAACTTGTTCATCTTTTTTTTTTTTTTTTTTTTTTTAAGATGGAGTTTCATTCTTGTCGCCTAGGCTGGAATGCAATAGTGCAATCTCAGCTCACTGCAACCTCCGCCTCTCGAGTTTAAGTGATTCTCCTGCCTCAGCCTACCGAGTAGCTGGGACTAGAGGTGTGCACCACCATACCTGGCTCATTTTGTATTTTTAGTAGAGACAGGGTTTCACTATGTTGGCCAGGCTGGTCTCGAACTACTGACCTCAGGTGATCTGCCTGCCTCAGCCTCCAAAAGTGCTGGGATTATAAGGTTGAGCCACCATGCCTGGCCTTGCTCATCATTTTTAATTTCTTCCTCTCTTTGCCTCCCATTTCCAACCCACCAGCAAGTCTTTTTGATATACACATAGTATACAAAATATAGCTGGAATCTATATAATACTCTCCAACACTGCACCATCCTTAGAAAAACAACACAGTAGCTATTACCACCATATTTTTTTCTTTGTTCTCCCCAAACAGAATGAAATCCCTCTATACACCATCTGTCTTTTCCAAGGTTTACACTCAATATACTCAAAAACAATACTCCATCCAATCCTTTTTACCATTTTGCAACCCCATATTGTGAGAAATAAATTAAAAGTCACAAACACCTCAAAATTTACCCTGAAGAATCACATTTTACAAAATTTTCTTTCAAAAGGGATAAGACATTATAAATACACACACACCACAACTCTCTTATCCCAATTTATTTTATGCTTGATCTAATTTCTAATTCATATGGTTGCAAAGTTGTTAGCGTAAGCTATTCAGGAATATTTTATGGAAATTTGCCACAAAAACCTTTTGCTATCTGTTTCAGTATTTAACTTTTCAAGATTTGATATCAAAATATATACTTGGGAAAGTTTAATTTCAAACAAAGTCCTTAAGCTGTATTGAACTTGTTTAGTTTAGTCATATTTTAATCTTCCTGTTATTATATTGGCATGTTGCAATTAATGGCCTATTTGAAATTCCATTAAATCTTCTATTATCAGCAGTTCATAACTGCAGCATAAAAATTTTTCTCTAGGCTGAAACTTGTTATACAAAGGTCTCAGCCTAGAACCAATTAAAAAAATTAGTCATTAAGTACTTTGTCTTTGAATGCAGACTTGTCATTTTCATTAATTTTTGGACTAAGCTATTTAGCCAGGTCTATACTGCTCCATGCTAATGTTCTAAAATTGTTTTGAAATGTTCATGGAAAAGTTATGGGAAATACAATGAAAAATACTATCTCGTTTTAGACTGGGGAATGATTTGGCTCTTTATGTCCAGTATTCCCCGGTCCTGCATCTCTCTGGCCCACCCTTACCATCATGTAAGTCTCAATTCCTCTTCCAAGGTTGGGAAGGATCCATTGCCTGTCTATGCAAAGTGAAGACTGAAATTTTAATCAGATTTTCAATGACTCTACCTGTTTTTAGTCCTACATTCACCTCTCATTTTTAGGGGACCAGGTACCACCTGTTTCTTTGCCTCCTTGGGATTTTGCAATGAACGTCAGTTCTTCTTGGTTCAGTGAATGGAATGATAAAGAGTACCGCTACTCAAGTTTACATTTTGGCTATATTGTTCACTAGTCTTTTAATCTTAAATCAAATACTTAACTTCTGGCTGACCCAGTGGCTCATGCCTGCAATCCCAGCACTTTGGGAGGCTGAGGTGGGTTAATCTCGAAGCTAGGAGTTTGAGACCAGACTGGTCAACATGATGAAACCCCATCTCTACTAAAAATACAAAAATTAGCCTGGAATGGTGGCATGTCCCTGTAAATCAGCTACTTGGGAGTCTGAGGCTGGAGAATCACTTGAACCCAGGAGGCTGAGGTTGCAGAGATTTGAGCAGCTCCTGGTGGCCACGATCACACCACTGAACCCCAGCCTTGGCAACAGAGTGAGACTCTGTCTCAAACGAAACAAAACAAAACAAAACAAAACAAACAAACAAACAAAAAAAACCACTTTTTTTCAGCCTCAGTCTCCTTATCTACAACATAGGGATAACAGACTGTCATAGGGTTTGTGTGAGGGTTAAGTGAGCTAAAGGGGGTGATGTTTAACATAACAGAGGAATGGATCAGGCAGAACATGAAAGGCCAGTTAAGGACTTGGCTTTTACTCTAAGTGAAGTGGAGAACCATTGCAAGGTTTTGAGTGGAAGGGTGACATGATCAGATTTTTAAAAAAGAAAACAATTGAGGTTTAGGATTTTCTGACAGATTGTATGTTAAAGAAAGAGAAGTGTCAACGTGATTCCTAGAGTGTTGACCTTCAGCAAGGATAGAGTTTCCATCAACTGAGACAGGCAAGGCTGTGGGTAGAGTGGGTTTGGAATGGTTGGGAGTAGGAATTGTGTTTTGGTTCTCTGTTGGACATTACAATAAGGCAGTGGAGAGAGAGTTATGGGCAGGAATGTGAAAGTTGAGAGTCTTCGCACTGAAATTGTGTTTAAAGCCCTGAGAAAGAATGAAATCACAAGGGAGTGAGTATAGACAAAAAGGACTGTGCCCTGGGGCAAACTAACACCAAGCGCTCTGGATTAAAAAGAGGATTGAGACTGAGAAGGAGTTCTCAGTGAGGTGCGAGGAGACCAAGAAAGTTGTCCTGGATGGCAAGGGAATGAAGTGTATTGGAGAGAAGTGAGGGATGAATTGTGTTTCATGTGGCTGATAAGTCAAGTATAATTAAGTCTGCTGGATTTAGTATAGTGAAAATCATTGAAGATCCTAACGAACGATTTTCATGGAGGATTTGGGGAGAAAGTAAATGAAGTTGTTTCACAAAGTAACTGAAGAGGAAGAATTGGAGACAGCAAGGCAGATAGCTCTAAAGGATTTTTCTGAAAAAGGAGTAAAAGAAATAGAGTAGTAGCTTGCAGGGGTCAGGGATCAAGAAATAACAGCTTATTTGTATACTATAGGAATCAACTCCCATGAACAGAATTCTAGAATACTATACAGTCCACTTATAGATGCAGAACTTTTACTTATATAGCATATCCTCAAATAACATTGTTTTGTGCAAAGTCATTTTATTATGCCATCAATGAAAAAAAAATAATTCTGGGACAGAGTCACTGTCTGTGTGGAGTTTGTATGTTCTTCTTATGTCTGCATGGATTTTTTTTTCTCAAGTACTTCTATTTCCTCCTATATCCCAGAACTGTGCATGTTAGGTTAACACGTATGTCTAAATGATGCCAGTCTGAGAGAGTGTATGTATATGTGTGTGTCTGTGTGTATGTGCATGTGTGTGCTCCACAGTGGAATGGTGTCCTGTTCAAAGCTGCTTCACTCCTGGTGCCCTGAGCTGCCAGGAAAGGCTCCAACTACCTGAGACCCTGAACTGGAATAATCAGGTTGGAAAATGAAGAATGAATAGAAATGATGGTAAAATAAAAATTTGTAAAGTATGCAATAATCATACAAATACAGGACAATAAACAATTTGGCATGAAAGCACTCAGTGAGCATACCATATTTATGGTTTTTTGGACTGTGTGGTGGTTGGAGGTGCTCATTACAACTCTCACTTTGCAAACATTTATTTCTTGATTGAACCCACCACCACTACTACTGCTGTGACTCACTGATTCACTAAAAATTAGATAAGTAATTATCTTGTTTTTATTAATCTTTCTGAAATGTACATGTAGACAACATTTATTTCAATGCTTACTATTAGAAGTGGGTCTTTATTAAGAAGTTTGGTGATGTTTTTGTGACCAGAACTATGCCACAGGATCTTAACTCTTATTTATATCAATTAGCCTATCATAAAATCGGTTTTGTTGAACGTCGCTTTGTTTAAATTTAGTTTCCAAGAATCCATTGATGATATTAAGTGAGGACTTACTGTAATAGTTAATAAATGGAATAAATTTGAGAAAAGAACATGTGTAAGCTTAAAGCACAATGGTTAATTGCATGTATCAAGTTATGTAGTCAAAATGCCCTATCTTCAAATTCTAACTGTGATATATATTGGCTCTTTGATAGGAATAATTAAGCCTCCTTTGAAGAGTTTGATGAAGGTGGTTTCAGTCAACCAACATTCATCATATGCCTAATGTATGTCAGGCACTGTTTTAGGTGCTGTGGATAGAGCACTGGACAAAACAGATAGTAAATGCTAATCATTTGTCACAATGCCTTATCATAGAAAACAATACATATAGGTTGTTCTCATAATTTTTTTTCTCTATGTTATGCTCATCAATATTAATTACAGAATATCTGGAGGGGACCAAGGTCATGAAATATTTAAAATTTTATAGTAAAATCACTGATCATTAGAGAAATGCAAATCAAAACCGCAATGAGATAGTATCTCACACCAGTCAGAATGGCTATTACTAAAAAGTCAAAAAATAACAGCTCCTGGAGAGGTTGTGGAGAAAAGGAATGCTTATACACTATTGGTAGGAGTGTAAATTAGTTCAACCATTGTGGAAGACGGTGTGGCAATTCCTCAAAGACCTAAACACAGAAATACCATTCAACCCAGCAACCCCATTACTATATATATACTCAAAGGAATATAAATCATTCTATTATAAAGACACATGCACACATATGTTCATTGCAACACTATTCACAATAGCAAAGACACGAAACCAACCAAATGCCCATCAATGACAGACTGGATAAGAAAATATGGTACATACCATGGAATACTCTGTAGCCGTAAAAAAGAAAAAAGATCATGACATTTTCAGGGACATGGATGGAGCTGGAGGCTATTATCCTTAGCAAACTAATGCAGAAACAGAAAACTAAATATTGTGTGTTCTTAATTGTAAGTGGGAGCTAAAAGATGAGAGCACATGGACACATGGTGGGGAACAACACATATTGGGGTCTATTGCAGGGTGGAGGGTAGGAGGAGGTAGAGAATTAGGGAAAATAACTAATGAGTATTAGGCTTAATACCTGGATGATGAAATAATCTATACAACAAACCCCCATGACACAAGTTTACCTAGGTAACAAACCTGTACATGTATCCCTGAACTTAAATTAAAAATAATAAAATACAATTATTTGACTATTACAAAATCTGGAGTATAATGCCTAAAAGAAATGTGAAAATATTAAAGAGAAAAGGAAGCAGAATTATCAGTTTCTCAAATATCATCCGGAACAAAGAGTAGAAGGAAAGATATTACAGCTAGATATGAACATAAAATATCTCACAAATTGAATGGGCTATCTAATTGTGACAAGTAATTAATTCACAGAGGTAATATTCACACAGCACCATCAGGAATGTTGTATTGGGTATTTCTATTTGAGAGTGATATTTTAGACTTGGATGTTTCTAAGATCATTTGTGGGTCTAAAATGTAATGATTTAATAAATTTCTTTAGATATAAATTATTCATCCTGGTTAGAGTTTTGATTGATTTGTTCTTAGGTGGTTCACTTACCTTCTTTAGGTCTCAGTTTGGACCTCATCTGTAAAAAGACTTCTGCTGGGTTTTTAGCTCTAAATTACTTTAGTTAGTTAATGAAAGCAACCTGAAAAAATATTTTTTTCCATTGCCAGGCATGTTGGTACTTGCCTGTGGTCCCAGCTACTCAGGAGGCTGAGGCAGGATCACTTGAGCCCAGGATGTCGAGTTTACAGTGAGCCATGATGGCACTACTACACTCCATCCTGGATGACAGAGTGAGACCTTGTCTCAAAAAAAAAATAAAATAAAATAAAAAATATTTAAAAAAATTTAACAAAACCTGTCTTCCCATTTGTTTTAGTTTTATTTGGAGCTAGGAATGTGGAGAATCCTGGGCTACATGCAGTATATAATATTACTTTTCATCTCCATTTGACTTTAAAGATTAAAAATTACATGAATTATATTTGAAAGAAACTCTGAGCTTTACAGATAAGCAGAAAAGCCTCAGCAAATAAAAACTATATTGCAAAGAGAATACTGTGCAGTGTAGGTAAACATCAAACATTTACTCTTTGTTCTGAAATCTAAGTTACTGGAAGTGAACAAAACTGCAAACAATTATTGCTGTGAGAAACAACTCTTGCTGGGCAGTCGTAGGATGTCAACTCTAATTCTGCACTGAGGGCTAGTTCCATGGTGCCTGGGATAATTATTGAGAAGACAACTCTTTCCAGCATTTACTATTTTTAAGTACTTTTTTTTCTTTCAGTGCTCTGTCTTTATTTCTCTACTCTTATTTTCCTGTGCCATTTCATTTTGATCTTTCTAAATTCACAATTATTTGAACATATATGCTCAGAATAACTGACAAAGGATAGCGGCAAAGGAATATAAAGAAGTGTAAGACTTGGTCCCTGATCTTAAAGGATCTGTAGATTATTCAATGAAGGAAGAATGGAAGGAAAATAGAATAAACTGAGTTCTTGCAGTGACCTTGGCACTGTATTAAGTATGAGAAGACTTAAGTAGTTTTACAGAGGTCATACATAATACTTGGTGGGCATTACTCATTGAATCCCCTCACCAACTCTGTAAAATAGTTATCATATCCACATATTGATTCTAGGTTAAGAAATTTGTCCATGGGTGCCTGAACTGAAAGTCGTATTTCTTTTTACCACAATGTGCTGCCTTAGAGGAACAATTGAATACAATGGGATCAAGTGCGTTGTGGGATGGAGTAGGCTGTATTTATAACATGCATATGAGAGAGAGAGGTAAGATATCACATGCAGTTGGAAAGATGAGTGTGAACTTCTTGAAGAAGTGGGGACTTGAGTCATTTTTCATTCATTCTTTAATGAAATATTTATTAAGCATTCTATACCAAGCACAGTGTGTAGACCTGGCTTAGCTGCTGGTGATACAAATTTTAGAAAGAATCGATGCCTACGGAAACAAAAACTTCTTGAAATATGTATATAATAGGCAATGACCATGTTTGATAATGTCTTTATTTTCCCAAGTTTTCTTGACAAACATTAATTTGAATTTCTTGATTGAAGGGGAGCCTCTAAGATCTTTTAAAAGTCAATAAAATCCCTGCTTTATTTTTGGTTTCCACTTAAAATGAACATTTAGCACAATGTTTCCCAAATATAGCTGAGAGAACTAATCACCTGGGCACATCTTAAAACTGTAGATTCCAGAAAAGTCTAGGAATCTATATTTTTAACAATAGCTCCAGGTTATTTTTATTATTAGCAAGTTTGGGAATCACTAAGTTAGCCCAGAGCTATTTAAAATGTAGCCTTAGATTTCTTCATAATCAACCCAGGCTTGTACAATCCAAACTGGTTTGACACACAGCTGGAAATGTCAGATCACTGGACCAGATGAACTTGAAATTGCCCTTAAGTTTTGATGGGAAAACAGCATTACAAACCAGATTTGTAAACAAAATTTAGCATAATTAACATTTAATCCTATTAATACAAAAAAAAAAACAAACTCAAATTTGTTCCATTTCTACATTCCTAAGATTAAGCTTTTGGGGCAAGAGAATCAGATGGGGGTAAGTAAAACGACAGTGGCAGTATCATTAATTTTAATTTTATGCTTGGATACTTGAAGCAAATCAAATATGGAGGAGAGACAGAATCTGGTTTTTAGGAGAAGATTGTTGTCTTGTTTTCAGTTTTAATAGAGTTTAAGAGCTGAATAACAGAGGGGTGAACAATAATTTTAGTGAAAAAGATTTTAGGTGCTTGAGGAGGATATTAAAAAAATTCTGTGTTATATATAATACAATTGATAAATACTTCTTCATGGAGATTATGATAAACTTTTCTCAAAACCAGAGCTTTTATTTTCTTTTCTTTACTTTTTTTTTTTTTTTTTTTTTTTTTTTGATGAAGCAACTGAAGGCTGGCTTGTGGTATAGAGAAGAAAAGATACTCTAGCTTTCTAGTCCTTAGCGGTGAAAACTAATGTAATCTATTCCAGATTAAAACCAAATCTATTAATTAATAGGTTTGGGTTTGTGTTGGTCCTGCAATTAATGTGCTATGTGATTCTGGGCAATTTACCTAGCTTCTCTGCTTTATATCTTCAATCTCTGTCAATGGGATGTAATAACACATATTCCATGCATCATACAGATTATTGTGAGGCTTGAATGCCATAATGGGCATAAATACAAAGAGTTATTAAACTCATTGGATAATCACAAATTCTGTATATTTTATATCAAAATGGTCTGAAAATCATTATTCTAAACTGTTTAAAAGGAGTATTTGGTGAGGGTATCTAATACAGGCAAGGGAAAGGCCCAATAAATTATTGAGATCTTACCGGTGCCCAGCTTCTCTCAGTGACACAGTAATAGTCCACCCTATCCCCAGAAGTTGTTTCCACATCACAGTACAAAAGAACAGTGGTGTGGGAGCTACTCTTGTAAACTTTCCCAATCCCTGCTTGGCTTGTTTAGCAGCTCAATAGATACTGTATAGATACTGTCCTATCGCTGCTGTCCATTTTCACCCCTTTCACGGGTCTGTAACTCAGGCAGTGGCTTGTGTTCCTTCTTAGTTTAAATGCTATTACTCACTTGGAATTCCAAATGGGAAAATGCTGGCAATGCAAAGGTTAATAGAAGCGCTGACACAACTCTAATTGCAGCAGCACAGACATATCTCTGTAATTGTAGCCTGCACTTATCTCGGTTTCTCATACTCTTTCAGCCCATTGAGATCTGCCTCAAGCTGAAGATGAAAAGGGGGACTCTAGAGTCGCTTGATCGAGCAGAGTCTGATAGAGTTATCAGGCTTTTGCAGATAGAATGCCTACCACTGTTGGATACATTGTCATAATCAGTGTTCAGGCAAAACACCTGGACTTCTGCAAGGACCACCAGCCCCCTCCCCACCACAACACTACTGGTGCCTAGGCATTTGTCTGACCAGGAGAGACAGATGAAACTGAAAGGGATAAAGGTGCCAGTCTGAACTGGTTGTCAGATGCTTCACTGAACGTTTCCCATTAGGTCATTATTGAATATATGTTTATTTTCATACTTAGGAAGGCATTGGAAACATGCCCAACTCATCTACAGCAACTGACTGCAGCTTCTAAAGCCCGAACATGCTGATGCTTGTTGAGTGTAATTGGCCATACTACATGGTGATGGCTTTGGGAGGGTGGAGATGCTAATTTTGCAACTTTGGGACTCTCAAGTCAGCTAATTTAATGAGGACCCAGCCTCCTTACTGTCAAAAGAGACTCTCATGAAATTAACCATCATGATTGTTTGTCTCCTTAATGTTAGCATTGAACTTGCCTAGGTTGGGTACTTTTCTGGTATGAATT
Source organism: Rhinopithecus bieti (assembly GCF_001698545.2). Classification (NCBI taxonomy): domain Eukaryota; kingdom Metazoa; phylum Chordata; class Mammalia; order Primates; family Cercopithecidae; genus Rhinopithecus; species Rhinopithecus bieti. Next base: position 8,318,089 of record NW_016803937.1, read on the forward strand.
AGACCAATGTTAACTCTGGGTTATATGTGTAGGTGGAAAGATTGGTATTGATAAATCTAAATTTTCCGAGTCTTTGTGTATTTGGTTCTGTTTAAAGATTTTATGGAGGTAAAATGTATGTGAAATTATATATTCTCTCTCTTTTATTATCATTCTATTTATCTGGTTTGCTTAGGCTAGTTATAGGTTCCCCATATGACACTGCTGTGTATATGATTTTAGATATTTGTACTCAATATTTTTACCCTGATCCTGGGTAGATCATGGAGCTAACATTTTTCAGGTGGAAATGTGTACATAGAAAGACACTTCTGCAACTTTGTATTGATTTCAAAGGCAAAGGCCTTTGTCAGCTTTCACAGACTAATGTCTAATGCACAGGTTTGCTTTTGACACCTCCAGTCACCCACTGGAGAACTTTTACTTCCTCTCCCTGAAGATTCCAATGCACTCAAGATCTACATTTTTCTTTCATTCAATTCAATAATTTATTTACACTGATGATTTAGTAAGTTACCCGTTTTCAGTGGCATTTTTGTTTAAAAAGGGGTACGTGGTGAGGAAATAGTTCATCTTAACACTAAAGAATCACTAAAAATGACAGGCAGCAATGATTGGTGGCAAGGACACTTTCAGGGAAAAGATCTGCAGTTATCTTCACTCCTATAATCAGCTTTGGTAAAAAGGCCCAGACTCTGGGATGTGATTGTGACAACCTGAGTCATAAGAATGAGTGGGTGTGTGAATGTGTGGGTTTGTGTCCTGGGGGAGATGAAATACAGGCAGAAGAAATACCTACTGAAAATTAAAGGGGCCCTACAAAACATCTTGAGGAATGACATAAAGGGGAGGAATGTGTTGAATGAATAACTATATACACAAATGGCAAACCTGGAGCTCAGCTGTAGTATTTTCACATGACTAATGATAGCAGTAACACTAATAACAATAAGCCAGCATTTATTAAGCATCTACTCTGTGCTGAAACTGTGCTAAGTGCTTTATTGTATTAGTTCCTAGAATTCTTGCAACTACTTTATGCAGTAGGTATAGTCTTTATCTTCATTTTAGATGGTAAACCTGAGGCACGAGAAACCTAAATAAATTATTGAACATAGTAAGTTGTTAGAATTGGATCAAATCCAGGTGATTCTAATTCGAAAACCTAGTTTTTTGTTTTGTTTTTTTGTTTGTTTGTTTGTTTGTTTGTTTGAGACGGAGTCTTTCTCTGTCTCCCAGGCTGGAGTGGAATGCAGTGGTGTGATCTCCACTCACTGCAACCTCTACCTCCCGGGTTCAAGCAATTCTCCTGCCTCAGCCTCCCGAGTAGCTGGGACTACAGGTGCTCACCACAACACCTGGCTAATTTTTGTATTTTAGTAGAGACAGGTTTCACCATGTTGGCTAGGCTGGTCTCGAACTCCTGACCTCCGGTGATTTGCCCGCCTCTGCCTCCTAAAGTGCTGGAATTACAAGTATGAGCCACTGCACCTGGCCCAAAACCTAAATTCTTAACCAATGTACTATGCTACTTCCAACAAAGTCATTTCAGAGTCTTTTTTTGTTGTTGTTGTTCTCAGAGAATTTTATAGGTCAGCTCAGGTCGAGGAAGGGAAAATGGCTATTAAGACACAAAATACATGTATCCTACTATGAATTGCTTTACTTCTTTTAAACATCTACTCATTGTCAGGATCAGATTAGATAAAGAGAAGAAAGTCCTTTTTAAGATCTATAAATAACAATTTTAGAGAAAGCACAGAATGAAATGAGTGAAAAGTCCTTCCTGATCTCTATATTTTATAGCAAAACCATTATATGTGTTCTATTTTAATCAGGAAGATTATATGCTTATTTGGACTTTATATGTAAACTGATTTTTAAGAGTCTTTAACATTTTGAAGTTGTGAGGCCCTCCTAGGAAGTGGCTTCATCTTTTTCCTTGTTGAATTTCAACTCTAGCACAGGATTGACCTTTTGAGAGAGTGGAGGGTGACTGACTCTCCAACATAAGGAAATGAGGTAAAATAAAGTGAAATATTGGCATTAGATGCCTGGATTCAGTTACCAGCTTTGCTTTCCCATCTGTGTGGGACCTTGGGCAAATCAAATCATTTAAGCTCTCTAATGCAGTGACTCTGACACTTTAGTACGCACCAGAATCACCCAGGCTTCTTGCTGAAACACGATGTGCTGGGCTCCACCCCAGAGTCTCTGAATCAATAGGTCTGAAATGGGCCCAAGCATCTGCCTGACAAGTTTCCAGGTGATGCTGATGCTATTGGTCCAGGGCCACACTTTGAGAAACATCATTCAGAGTCTCATGTTTGCATCTTTAAAAGGCGATAATAGTATCTGCCTCGTTAGGCTGTTGTAAGGTTTGGATACTGAATCTCAAGCTGACTTTCTCACCTGTGCGTGTACACCCCACACTAGAACCCTACGTTTGTTTAGTGCTTAAAGTCCACTATTCAGACCCTCCATTTGGATTGTTAAAGGGACATTGGTGATTCCAGAGTTTCTGGAAAGTGTCGGTTAAAACTTATCAGCTACCAGATGTGTGGAGTTAACTTGCAAAAGTTACATGTATCTGAGAAAGAAGGAAAACAGGAGCAGGGATCTGGGCTTACGCAGATAGAAGAAAATGTATGAAGAAGACCTTCTTCCCATTCTGCATAACATTCATGAAGGTCTCTACTGATTTTCAGTATTTTCTAAATGCAAAGTTGAGAACCAAATTAACTCATTAATTAATTTATTTAGCACATATTTACTGTGCCTTAAAAAAAAAATCCTTGTTCTATGAACTCCTACAATACCATGCAAGGATAAGAAAATGTAATTCTTAGCCTCAAGAAAGTTTCTTAAAAATCCTTTGAATCTCTGTTTCTAGATTAAATTCTGGGTCTTCATCTATAATTTGACTATATTTGTTATTTTACAAGACTTACTGATCTAAATCAATCTATGTATGCTGAATATCACATTATTCTCTCTGACCTTTATTAAGTTTAATGGATAGCACAAGAGAAATACCACAGACTCTGAATTCAAAGAACTAAGAGTTTATTAACCAACACGTATTTAAATATTATATACTATCAGCACTAATACCACATATATTTGCTAAATATTAAGGAGTGTTCAGAGAAGGAAACCTAAAGGAAGATTTCCTTGTGATTGAAAGTGCTTTCATTTGGTGGACCTGCCACTATATTTCAGAGGCAATTTGAGATTCAGTCATTGATACTATGACTTTTAACTTTAATTCAAAGTGAGACCCTAATTGAAATCTAAAACTTGCTGAAATACATGGCAAAGAGAAATCTGTTTGATGTTTTCCCTTATAAGTACTATTTTATAATTCCATTTTCATTTCTTGGGTTCTGGAAATTCCAACTCATCAAAACCTTTATGACAATATATATGAGACTCTCTAAGTTTATTTAATGACTCGGAATTTTTTTATTTTATTTTATTTTATTTTATTTTTTTGAGATGGAGTTTTGCTCTTGTTGCCCAGGCTGGAGTGCAATGGTGCTATCTCAGCTCACCATAACCTCTGCCTCCTGAGTTCAAGTGATTCTCCTGCCTCAGCCTCCCGAGTAGCTGGGATTACAGCCCCTGCCACCACGCCCAGCTAATTTTGTATATTTAGTAGAGACGAGGTTTCTCCATGTTTGTCAGGCTGGTCTCGAACTCCCGACCTCAGGTGATCTGCCCACCTCGGCCTCCCAAAGTGCTAGGATTGCAAGTGTGAGCCACCATACCTGGCCAACTCTGATTTTTTAAAGTGATTCTACCCAAAGTTGGAGAAAACCTTTACCTGTAACTATATCTACATACCAGAGAAAATGAATGCACAAAGCTTACTGTAGAGTTTGACATTGATCATAAAGTCCCCTTGGTAATCTCTGGATATTTAATAAAATGTAGTATCCTTCAAAGTCAAATATGATATTGTTGACATAAATGTATCAACATGTTCTTGCAATAGATAGCACATAATATCTACTATGTTTTAGAAGTCACAAGAATGGTTTGGTACTGATTTTTGCACATGTTTTATCTTGGTCCCACTTGAATTGAAAGGTTCTCATTTTCAAATTTTCAGTTAGAACTAAGGAGATAGGAAGAAGTCACAGAACAGATCTTCTGTCCTAAGTCCAGCCATTTTTGTTGTCAGTTATTGGGCTGTTGGTTGGAAAATTTAAGCCTGTAAAGGGAAAGGGGTGGAGGTGAGTCAAATGAGACTAGGATATTTTTCACATCTGAAACTCTATGACCATCCTTATGGCTGGTTAAAAGAGTGCTAGCTAAAGGAAAAGAAATACCATTTTTGTTGAAAGTCTGAAAAGTCATTCTGAGTTTACTTAGTCATCAGTGCTTCATTCACATTAGCTTTTGTTTGTTTGCTGTATTTGTCTGTTTTCACACTGCTGTAAAGACATACTCAGGACTGGGTAAATTATAAAGCAAAGAGGTTTAATTGACTCACATTTCTGCATGACTGGGGAGACCTCAGGAAACATCATAGTGGAAGGGAAAGCAGGCACGTCTTACATGGTGGCAGGTGAGAGACAGCCAGCAAGAATAGGGACAACTGCCTAACAAAACCATCAGCTCTTGTAAGAACTCTTTCACTATCACAAGAACAGCAGGTGGGAAATCACCCCCATGATCCAATTATCTCCTGCCCTCTGCACGTGGAGGTTACAATATGAGATGAGATTTGAGTAGGGACATGAGGGCCAAACCATATCATTTGCTTTGGTTTGTTTATTTTTTGGTTCCTTTTGGGAATCATATTTACATGTGAGATTAAACAGAGTCAGGTTATGCTTGCAGTGCTTAAAGTTCTTTCTTTGACAGCAGCTCAGCCTCTGCTACGTTAGATGGGAGCCAGGAAGGACAGGAATAAAGAGGATATCCAAGGTTGGGTGGCTTTCTTTATAAGTGTTCTTAAGAGTATAAGGGGTGAATATGATAACCAAACATCCTTGGGGGAAATAGAGGTATAAGAAAGGGTCACAAATTGTGAGGGAAAACTTTAAACTTTAACCATTTGATAGTTATGCCTAGAGCTGATCCTGTTTTCTATTGGTAACTTTTCCAATTAAGTAATAGATAAAATCTGCAAACTTGAGGTTACACGTTTTTTTAAACTTGAGAGCTTTTAACATATTTTAAAGATCTTACTGTAAAATTGTTTTATAAATTGCCACTCAATTAGCATTTGACTTGTTTAATTAATACAACAAAGGAAGAAAAGAAAGCCAATATATCATCTCAGATTCTTATGTAGTTTTTTGAAAGGTAAAAACAGACCTCTTCATTTCTGGGTAATCTAATTTAAAAATCAGTAATTAAGAGTTGATATTTTAAAGAATAAGTTAAAGCATTAAGTTAAATTATCTCCATTTTCAGATGGTATGATTATGTGACAAAAAAATCAATAAACTATGTAAAATTACTATAATCAATAGTGTAATAAAATTGCAGCATTAAAACTGACATACAAAATTAAATAAACATATATATAATATATATATAGAGAGAGATTATTTGAAATAATAATAAAATTGAAGACCCAATTTGTGCTTAAAAACAAACACAGACACACCTATACATAAGCTCAACATGAAATGTCTACAGCCTTTGTAAAGAAAACTATAACACACACTATTGGAAGGTCCAAAGGTACTGTTGAACAACCAGAAAAGATATGTTTTGGACAGTAAAATTTGACATAACACAGATATCAGTTATTTCTAAGTTAATTAATACATTTAATACATTTAATACACTCCCAATAAAAATGCCACCAATTTTTTTTTTTTTTTTCTGGAACTAGAAAAGTTGTCTATAAAGTTGATTTGGAAAAAAAAAGAAGCAAGAATAGACATAAGAACCTTTAAAAAAACACAAAAAAGGTAGACTAATCCTGAAATATATTAAAATATCCTATGAAACCTCTAAATTAAAATAATATAACATTATAGCAAAGGTTGAAAGAAAAAAACAGACCCAAATACATATGCAAATATAGTATAAAATAATTTTAGTGGGGTAAAGAACTTAATTTAAATAAATTAGTGTTGGCATAAGTAGATGGCAATAGAGAGAGAGAAAATTGGTCTCATTCTCCTTACTGCATACTAGGACAAATTCCAAATGTGCCAGAGAGTTAAATTAAATCAAAGAAGTACTGAAACAAATCATAGGTGCAACCCTATATCCTAGGCATAAGAGAAACTCTCATAACTATAACTCAAAATACAAGAGTGGTAAGGAAAAATATTAATAATTTGACAGCATAAAATTCAAGATAATAACATCAAAAAACTTTTCATGGCAAAACAAGGAAACATTATGAAAGTGAAAATGACAAAATGAGGAAAGTATTTGCAATGTATATCAAAGACAAAGTTTAATAGTATGAGTATACAAAGAGTTTATAACAATAGAGAAGAAAATATTCTATAAATCCTATAGAAAATGGCAAGAGATTTAAGTAAAGATAGAAAAAAATAAAATGGCTCTTAACTATTTGCAGAGGTATTCAGCATCATTGGTAAAGGGATCAGCAATTTAAAGCTACACTTAGATCCTTTTTCCCATTTAGGAGATTGGCCAAAATTCAAAAGTTTGACAGCATCCCTGCTACCTGGATGAGGCATGCTCATACATTGTTGGTTGGAATGAAGAAATGTACAATTTCAAGCAGAGGGCAAGTGGGCAATATCTGTTAGTTGGTACAGAAATCTTACTTTTAGGAACCTATTTTGAATAAAGTGGAGGGAAAAACAAGATGACATTTGCACAGACTACTCATTGCAGCAAAAGGCTTAGAAAACCCAAAGTGCCCATCGTAAGAGGACTGGTTGAATGCTGTGTTACAACCACATGATGGAGTAATATGTAGTAGTAAGGAGAAGTTGGAAAGATTATTATATACTACTATGAAGTCATCTCTGGAACTAATAGATTAAAGGAGAGACTTGAGAGACATAGCCACCCATTGCAGTGTATCGATCTTATTTGTGAGTTGACAAACTTTTTCTGCAAAGAGCCAGATGGGTAAATATTTTAGGCTTTCTGGGTTGGTCCTACAGTTTCTGTCAGAACTACTTATCTCTGCCCTTATAATGCAAAAACAACCATAGATAGCCGTCTGAACTGCATTTCAAGACATCTATACTTAACAAAAATGGGAGACAGCCAGATTTGGCCTGAAGGCTACAGTTTGCAGGTACCTGTCAAATTGTATTCAAAAAGTATCTAAAATGACTTGAACACTGATTGGATGGAAGAACAGGGACAGGATAATGACAGTTAACTCTTCTATTTGGAAAGGAGAACAATGAGATGCACAGAGCAGTTACTGGTCCATAGATATTCTGAAATCCTATTAAGCAAGATTCTTCTACTGGGTGGGGCGCATGGGGGTGGGGGCAGATTGTTCCAAGTTCACAGCCTAGTCACCTAGTCTCTGTTCTTGTAAGTAGATTTTCAGTCCATTGTGTTCTATGACTTTTAGCCCCATTTTCTGAGAGTTCCTACGATTTTCATGATTATCTTTGACCTCATCTGAAAATCCTCTCCTTGCCCTCCCCTCACCCCCAGCAGCTTCTGAGCCTGCTTCCTGTCTGTGTTGAATTGTCTACTGTTGACTTAGCACCTGGGCTCCTGTCTAAGATTAGGAACTACATTTCTCAGAATCTTCTCTGTATGGTTGTGAGATGGAGTTGGTCCATTAAAAGAAATTTTATGAGATTGGAAGGTAGATAAGAGTAGAGGACATCATTCTTGGGAGGTTATGGTCATCAGGCATCATCTGCAGAGGTGCCTGGTGAGTCTCTGGTTGTAACTCTACTGCTCCAGCTCATCTTGATGGCTGGCCACGATGACCAACAGCTGCCTCAAGCCCACCTGAGCTTGGTTTGTGGATCCACTGAGGCTTACACAAGACTCTCCCTGAGCGCCTTCTTTGCCAGGTTCTCCAGTTCCTCTTTGGCAGTATCACATGCCAGCCGGTCAAGATAAAATCATTAGTGACAGTTTCTCAACTTCTATGTCCAATCCCTTTACTTTCCCAACTCCACTAATGTTTGCATAAACTCTAATTCCCATATTAAATCTCTTATTCCTTTTTATTTTGTTTTTTTTGTTGTTTCTCTGTACTTCAATGGATGCTCTCCTTATTCCTTGTAATACATATAGTGGCTCTGGTTTCCTGACTTAACCTCAAATGATATAGTACTCACAGAAAATTCAGGACCAAGACTTACTTTATGTCTCAGTCATTCTTATTTAGTCCAGACTGGATGATCTTTTGAGTACAACTCTCTCAAAAACTTACATGACCTTTTTCTATTTTATTTTATTTAGTTCCCGTACCAATACCTACATCAAGAATTCTTCTTGATACATGCTCCTTGTGCTAATATTAATTCTGGACATTGTAAGCTGATGAGATTTTCACAGAAGACACATCCTTGGTATGTTCTCCCTCTGCCGTTTGTCTAGCTGAAAGGATATTTGTTGATTTCTTAATTGATTCAGAAGTTTCACAATAGGTTTTATGGTCACATGCTTGATTTTGTCTTTCCCATGAAACTTCTTTTCATATTGGCCTTTGTCACCCAAAGCTTTCTCTTTGGGTTTAATGTTTTACCAGTTGGTGATGAAAAGCAGTTGCATCCTTCAAAACTGAAAGGCCCACAAATTTCTGTGCTCTCTTTATTTCCTTTGACTCTTATTTACAAGCCAACAGACCTTTTCTGAGTTCATTTCTTTGCAGTACCTTACCAAATGCAGCCAATAGCAACAAAAGCATGGTCCTAACATTATGTCTCTCAGCCTCTCCACTTAAAGCCGTAAGCTCATTTGGTACATTATCTTTCTTCCTGGTTATTCCAATTTGCCACTCCATGGTAAGGGTCATGTCTTTACACTGTAAACAAGTTTCCTGGTTATCCACTGTCCAGCAGTGAAGCTAATGATAACACTCACTTTGGGGATCAATTTCTATACCAGTAAGTTTAGGCTGTAGAGTATAAGTTCAGGCTGTAGAGTGTTAAGCCAGATCTCAGTTGCTTACAAAGACAAGGATTCATTTCTCATTCACATTACAGCTGGCTTATCAAAGGTCAGCTGAAACTTTGTTCTACATCTCTGCTTGTGATCAAGGTTGAGGAAGCAGTATCAATGGGAAATGTGTATAGCCTCATCATAGAGAAAACAGAGCATGGCGTAACCATACAGTGGTACCCAAATCTTCTTCTTCCAGTGGCCCAGGTCATTTCCAAGTATATTTCATTGGTTAAAAAACTCCTGGGTTCACCATGACAGGGGCACACAATCCTCCTGCAGGGAGGTATACCTCAAGATATATATGCCTGAAGTCAGCAGGGCAGGGTTGTATAATGCTTTCACAGAGAGGTCACTGCTGGTCAAATAACTATGCCTGATACTTCATAAGGTGAAAGTGTAACCTCCCAAGTGTAGGGGCAGATAATATTTTGACTAACAATACAATCAATTTTATTTCAACATGTTTCACAGGCAACTTGATAACAGAGTCAGTTTTATGCCTGTGCTCTAACTATATTTGAACTGACCTACTGGAACCCGAATTCCATGATGCCAGAGTCTACCGTTTGTCCAATTAAAAACATGCTTCCTATGATTAAATATTAATTAAATTGAAAAAATGTATATATGTGTCTTTTGAAAACAATAGTTCATTCAAGGAATTCCATTATTAGTAACTCCTGCTTAGTGATTAAAGTGTTAATATTAAATTTTTTTCTGAAAATATTTGTCTGCAGAATATAACAGGAAACTGACTTTCAAAACAAATTTTCTAGTCATTATTTGAAAAGAAAATTTCAAAATTCAAGATATGCAATTGCCTGAAGGTATAGACTTAGAAATTTAACATTTAAAACATTTTCTTCATTCTCTAAGCTTATATTTCATAACTGNCTTTTAATTATATATTATTTGTAAAATTAATTTTTCCTATGTAGCAGATTTTAAAATAACCAGAGTAAGCCATGAAAATAAGCCTATGTCAAAGGTTGAAGGTCAAATTAGTATGATCTAGTAGAAAGAATTGTGCCTTTGAGTGAAGTAGATTGAATAACTGATGCAAAGTTTTCCTTAGCTCTGGTAAAAAGAACTGTGACTTTGAGTGAAGTTGATTGAATGACTGATGCAAAGTTTTCCTTAGCTCTGGTAAAATAATCGATTCATTCCTTTACTATGGCTTCATTTTAGCCAGAGTGTGCTTCCTGCCTCCTTGACTTGGGTTTGGCCACATGACTTGCTTTAGCCAAAAGGAAATTAGCAAATATAATATAATCAGAGGCTTGAAAATTTTTATGAGTGATTGGGCTTGCTTCCCTCTGCACTATGCTTCTGCAGTGCCAGGGGAAGATTATGCCCTAGGTGCCTCTAGCATGAGTTCCAGTATGAGATGCGCAAGAGGAGCTGCCCCAGCCCAGTCTCAGGTACTTGAACCCAAAATATATGCTCTTTGTTGAATGCCACTGAGTTTTTGTGGTTGTGTGTCATACGGTAAGAGCTAACTGACACGAGAACTGGAGACCTAATTTAGTCTCATCTCTGCCTAGGTACATGATGATGTTGACAGGATCCCCAGCCCTTCTATGTCCAGTCTCTCAATCTACTACTTGAGGATAATAACACCTCTATCATAGCCTGGTTTTGAGAATAAATTAAGACAATACCATAGATGTGAAAGTGCTTTGAATAACTGTAAGATGTTCCTAAAAGATATTTGGTTTTGAGGAGAGTGAGAGAGAGAGAGAGTCAAAGAGAGAGAGAGAGAGAGAGAAATTATATGACCCAACTCTAGGTCATAAAAGAGATGGCCTACATTTGTTGTTTGGCCTAACAGCCTGGGAGAAGTTGAATAATAATATGTGATCCATCCATGAAAAATGCTTCCTTACAAAACAGTGTTACTCAGACTTATTTGATGAGAATCCGTTCAGGTGTTCGTTAAAAAGGGGAGGGGAGAAGAGGGGAAAAAAGGAAAAAAAATGATACACAAACTTCTCTCTCCTAGATATTTTGATACAGGAAATATGGATGTGGGTTGGGATGTAGAAATTTGTGTGTTAGGAAGTGGCCTATGTGACTTTTTAGGATTAGGCGGATTTGGGAAATATTATGCACCTAAAGTATCCTGTAAATAAAAAAAAAATGCAGATGATTATGAATAAACGAATGTTTGATTAAAAGATGATCATATTCTAACATTTGAAACCGAAAAAACACCTCTGATTATTAAAAGACTTAGGAAGATAAAAAAGTTACTAGCATAATATTACGTTAGATTATAGTACTAAAACTCCTAATAATCCTTTTAATTTGTTTTACTTTTCAAAATAACCTTGACATCAGAGAATGTATATGAACACTAAAAACTAGAAATGGTATTAATGAGGTGGCAGAGTTTTATCTGACTTATTGCAGACCTCCCTTTTACATTTGTGAAGTCTGCAGCAAGATAAAAAAATGGAAGCCTACATGCCATATGTCTAATATTTAAATGTGATAAATCATACTAAAAGCTATTACATAACATATATTTTATCTTCCAATGGTTTCTGATATAACTTTTATGGCATGTATAAAACCAAATTAAAAGATATGTGAATTACATCTACGGTTTTTACATAACTAAAAATTGGTAAAATACCAAAGACATCTGAATTTAAGTATCAAGATATCCGAATCTTGTGTTAGTTTAAAAAGTATTAAATGCAGATATACATAAATCTTTTATATTTATCTTATAAAATTTAAGTTTATTTTCTCTATTTCAACAAA
>NW_016803937.1:8330718-8353162 GCF_001698545.2 Rhinopithecus bieti
ATTTTTTTTTTTTTTTTTTTTTTTGAGATGGAGTCTCACTCTGTAGCCCAGGCTGGAGTGCAGTGGCCGGATCTCAGCTCTCTGTAAGCTCCGACTCCCGGGTTTACACCATTCTCCTGCCTCAGCCTCCCAAGAAGCTGGGACTACAGGTGCCCGCCACCTCGCCTGGCTAGTTTTTTGTATTTTTTAGTAGAGACGGGGTTTCGCCATGTTAGCCAGGATGGTCTTGATCTCCTGACCTCGTGATCTGCCTGTCTCGGCCTCCCAAAGTGCTGGGATTACAGGCTTGAGCCACCGCGCCTGGCCAATTTTTGAAAATTTAATCACATCTTACTAAAAATTTTTATAAAATAAAATTATTTGCAAATGTAACATTCAATGTTTATTTAATTGCCAATATAAAAGAAGTTATATCTAGACCAACATATTATATATATAAAAGTAATATCAACTATTTATTATTTCAACATGTTCCTCATCTGCAGTGTGTGATTTTTATAAATTTTTATGCAAACCATGAGCACTACTAGATTCATGAAATGAAACAGGAAGAAAAAAAATACTGGGAATTAATGTTTTGGGCAGGAATCTATTGCATTTATGCTGAGAATATTTTAGCAAGTAAATTAATTTGTCTGTTATCTAAGTACTTCTACCACTTGATTCCTGACTGTGCTGGTGTCTTTGTTTTGTGGTGCTACAACAGAATATTACAGACAGGGTAATTTATTTAATAAAGAACAGAAATTTATACTCTCACGGTGCTGGAGGCTGGGAAATCTAAGATCAAGGTGCTAGCATCTGGTTAGGGCTTTCTTGCTGTGTCCCCACATGGCAGATGAGCAGAAGAAAGTGAACCCACTCCCTCAAACCCTTTTTATAGTGGCACTAATCAATTGACATTCCACAGGGCCCCATTTCCCAACACTTTTCATTTGGGGATTGTTTCCAATACATGAACTTTGGAGGAACACATTCAGTCCACAGTAACTGGGAGTCAGCTTCTGACTCTGATACTGGAATTAGTGCAGTCTTCATACATTCACCACATAGGGAGGGGCACGTTGATTTTGTAGGGCAAGAGGTATGGAATAGCAATTACCTGGAAACTGAACAGTACAGGGTTCTAGTGACATGATGCCAGCATCAAGGACAGGGTCTTGAGTGGCAGAGGCACATATGTGCTTTTTAATAGATATGCTTGTGTGTGTATTTATGTATATGTATGTGTGTGTGTGTGTGAGAGAGAGAGAGTTAGGAATTTGTGAAGCGCCCTAAAGTATGAAACCCAGGAAGAAGCCTGAACTCTTTGAGGGTATGTGTGAAATGGCAAGGTTGTTGATAACATTAGTGCCCATTTTGAAGGACCAAGATGGTCAGTTGTGACTAGCAAATGTTTAGCATGCCAGGGTTAACTGGCCTGAACCATCACTTACATCTTTGAGTCTCAAAAAATGTATACAATTTAAAGGGCTTCCCTTTCCTTTTCTTAACTAGCAACCACCCCTACTCTGAGGTGCACAGTTCCACATTGCTTTATGCCCTGTAGTGCCTTCTGTGATTATTCCAGGCTTTCCAATGTCTATTTGAACTTTAATCTAATTACTGAAAAAACTCGCTGAAAGTGGAAGACCTAACAAAATGTTTTTGTACTAGGCCTTGAAGTCCTAGGGATTGGTTTAAATTCATTATGGATTAGAGGTGGGAAGGAAGCACCTTTTCTTCTGGAGAAGATTTCCACAGTATATGGCAGATTTTGTTTCTTGGCCTAGATAGATTCTTATTACTTAATTCTGCTGATCCTTCTGATAGTTTTAATGGAGCCATAACCCACTTGGCTAGATTTTAAGCATTATCTGCCTTTCCAAGCGAGCTTATAATGTTAAGGATAGTCCCGGAACACCCCAGATCAAATACACCAAAGGAAAAGAAAAGAGACTTGGGGGATACTTTCACACTGCAAGATGATGACATATACCCCCGATTAATCAAATTATAGCTAATCATAAATACCAAGGTGATTTGAACAAAGGAATTGCTTCAGCATACTGAAACTCTGATTTAAATTCTCAGGGCTCCATACTTTCAAAATCAATAAACACTTATTATTGTTTCTATTTGTACTGCTGAATAAATCACAGTGTAATTTTACCTCTTAATTCTTAAACGTGTAATATAAAAGTATTGATTTTAATAGTTTTTGTGCTACTAAAAGGGTATGTAATTCATACATACACAACTCTTTGGCATGGTGCCTAAGGCAGTGAAATTGTTGCTGTGAATAATGTGTAAAACCTTTTATTAAAAATATTTTATTGAGGAATAATCATCATAAAGAAGTGTGTACAAATTATAAGTTTACAACTTGCTGGGTTTTTGCAAAGTAAATACACCTGTATTGCCAGTCTCTGGACTAAGAAATAGAATATACCAGCACCCTAGGCACTAGCCACTGAAAAAAGATAACCACAATCTGACTTTTAACATCACTGATTAGTTTTGCATAGTATTGACCTTTACATAAGTTGACAACCACAGTAGAAACATCTTTGTTCCTGCTTTAAAAAAACAAACACTCAATATTATGTTTACACAATCATCCATGTGTTTTGAGTTTAACAATAATTTGTTCATTCTCGTTGCTATTTAATGTGCCTCTGTATGAATGTGCCAGTGTTTGTATCCATTTTTCTGTTGATAAACGTTTGTTTCCAGGTTCTATCTATGATGAATAATGGTGCTATAAACATTCTTATACATGTCTATTGATGTACACACATATACATGCATTGGTGTGAGCTGCTGGATCATAAATTATACCTGTGTTCAGCTTTAGTTCATCATGCTGAGCTAGTTTCTAAAATAATTGCATCAGCTTACACTTATAGTAGCAATGCCTCCTGGTTTACTTCCTCACCCACTTTGCCAACACTTGTTTTTTTCCATCTTTTTCATTTCAGCTCTTCCGGCAGGTGTGAAGTGGTATCTCACTGTGGCTAATTGGCATTATTTCTCTGATGACTATGGATATCATGCACATTTTCGTAAGTTTAATGGCCATCTAGATATCCCTTTCTATGAAGGACCTGCTGAAGTCTTTGTGCATTTTTCTATTAGAATGTGTCCTTTTTTAAATAAAAAATTGATCTGTACATTTTAAAATATCTGGGTTTTAGTCTTTTATGTATAATTCAAATATTTTATCCCATCTTAATGGCCTTTTTAGATTATATTTTTTGATAAACAGAAATTCTTAATTTTAATATAGTGTAATGTATTCACTTTCATTTTATTAGTACTTTTTTTTTGTCCTGTTTACGAAATCTGGCCAAGTGCGGTGGTTCACACCTGTAATCCCAGTACTTTGGGAGGGCGAGGCGGGTGGATCACGAGGTGAAGAGATCAAGACCATCCTGTCCAACATGGTGAAACCCCATCTCTACTAAAAATACAAAAATTAGCTGGGTGTGGTGGCACGTGCCTGTAGTCCCAACTACTCAGGTGGCTGAGGCAGGAGAATCTCTTGAACCTGGGACACAGAGGTTGTAGTGAGCTGAGATTGTACCACTGCACTCCAGCCTGGTGACAGAGCAAGACTCTTATTAAGTACAGGAAAAGGATGCTGTTGAATATTATTAATATCTTACATTTCTGTCTTAAAGCAGTTGAAATTAATGTATGTGTTTACATTATTATATAAATATTTCTTGAAATGGTGCCTGAATAAGAACAGGGATGGTGAACTCAAGTAGCTTTGTATCTAAGAGAATAAGTATATGTAAAGAAGTATGCAAATAAAAAGAAATAATTGCCACAAACGGTGCAGATAAGGGAACATGGGATTTTTTTTTCTCTTTTTGGGTGGGTGACAGGAAAGTCTGCATGAAAGAAATGAATTTTAATCAAGCCCTGAAGTATAGATAGAATTGGGGCGTGAGATAAAATGAAAGCATTCTGGAGAGTGAAAACAGAATAAACAAATGATCAGAATTGAAATGGTATAGTATACATGTAAACATAGAGGTAATTTAACCAGATAGTTTATATAAAATATGACTAAAAAATTACTGGCCTTAATTATTGAAAAGCAAAAACAACAGGAAATAGAGTCTAGATGCATTGCATATCATTTTCTACAAAGTGGTTATATTAACACTTTTTAGTTGTATTAACAGAAACCAAGTCTAGCCAGTTTATACCTAAAGAGCCTCAGGGAAAGTGGTTATTTCATGGAATCTAAGGGTAGGGAAGCAGATGGAATTCAGAACTAAAGGCTGGAGTTCCGTAGTGACCCAGGTAGTCTTCTCTGTACCGATTTATTTCCCTCTCAGGGCATGTCTGTTTTATTCTGCTCCTTTGCTATAGAATGGCTTCTTTGCTTCTCAGGCAAGATATTAGAAAATAGCTTCTAAAAGCTCTTAAGTAGATCTCCCCTAGTCAATATATCAGACAGATGTATCTGGAATCTGAAATTCCCTGGGAAAGGGGCTGGTTGACTCAGTTTCAGTCAAGGGCCCATTCCTGGTCCAATCAACTATAATAGGGCAGGGAATGGGAGGTACGTAGTAGGAGGCACCATATTTACTAATGTGATTTCTAGGAAACTCACCATTATAACCAAAGGGATCTGGAGGCCAAGGAGGAAGTTTTTTCTCAGAAAAGGGTAAAGTGGATTGTATAATCAATAGAAGAGGGGTCATCTTAGAAAGCTATGATAATAGCTATTATTTATTAAGGATATACAGCAGTCTTTTTTTAAAAAATGTTTTTATTTTAAAATGATTATGTATTTACAGAAGAATTGTGCAGATGAGAGAATGCCTGAATAGCTTTCATCCAGCTTCCCCTAACATTAGTCTTTTATGTAACCACGGTATATTTACTAAAACTAAGACTTAACATTGGCATACTATTATATTATCTAAACTGCAGACTTTATTCAGGTTTCACAAGTTTTTCTACCGATGTCTTGTTTTCTGCTCCAGAATTAAATCCAGGATATCAGATATTGCATTAGTCATCATGACATCACAGTCTCCTCTCATCAGTCTCTCTTTGTTCTTTGTTACTTCGACAGTTTTGAAGAGTACTGGTCAGGTATTTGCAGAGGGTCCCTCAACTTGGGGTTTTCTAATGTTTTCTCATTATTTGACTGAGGTTCTGAGCAAGAAGAATATCATGAAGGTGAAACATTCCCTGATCGCATCATATCATGCTATCAGAGGTATGTGATACCAATATGACTACTACTAGTGATATAAGCTTTCTTCACTGAAAACTTACAAGGAATTTGTGAACAAATGTTAAAAACACCACAGTAATTGATAAATATTTTGAGCATAATACTTTAAGGCTAAGCAAATATACTCTTTCCTTATAAAGATATATATAGATATATAAAGAGTATGTAAATATATCTATATAAAGAGTATATAAATATAAATATACTCTTTCCTTATAAATATCCACCCACAAATTTGCTAAAATGCTATTCATGAATGCTATTCATCTATGGATCCTGCCTACAGCCATCACAGGTTGAGTATCCCAAATATAAAATTCCAAAATCCAAAACTTTTTGAGCACTGACAATGCTAAAACAAAATGCTCATTGGAGCATGTTGAATTTTGACTTTTCAGATTTGGGATGCTCAACCAGTAAATAAAATAAAAATATTTCAAAATCAAAAGAATTCTGAAATACTTTTGGCTCCTAGCATTTCAGATAAGGGATACCCAGCCTGTATCACAGTATGTAATGGTGATATTATTTTTCCTTAATTTCCTTTATGTTTCTTTAAAATTCTTTTCTAAAGAATATTCGTTTATGTTTCCCATTTTACTTATGTATTTAATAATTTGTTTAGATCAGTATGTACTGGATATTTATTTAATTTTGGGTGGTCATAATCCGGTATTATCTCTATTTATTGTGTTAAAATTATTCCATCTTTGTCCATTTAAAAATGTTTCAGGTTGGCTCTTATGTCCTTTGTTATGTATCCATCCTTCGTTTTGTTGTTGTTAAAGCGCTTTCTTTTTTCTAGCACTACAAGATGGTCCAGATTTCTCTGTATTTTTGCTGCCCTGGTCCTAGAATCAGCCATTTCTCTAGGGAGTTCTTATTCTTTTTATTGGAGAACAGTATTTAGTAATTAAGATATGGATATTAGATGTGCTGATTGATATTGGAATACCTGCTTCTAAGTCATCTCTGCTCACAAAGCTAAGAAATATGTATATGTATATTAAGTCATGCATACATATATATCAATAATTATTCCTAATCTATTTGCAAATATATTAAAATAAACATGAGTTTATACTGATATCTCTGACTCTTAATTCAGTATCATGGGATTTATTTTAGCCTTTCCTCACTATTCCTTGGTAATTTTATTCTACAACAGTGACAAAAACTCATGCCAGGTGCTTTATCTATGATATAATATTAAATTGTCACAACTATGCTTTAAGTATGATCTCCATAACTGATGGAAAAATTACAAACTTAATAAGCTTCAGTAATTTGTCTAAGGTACAAAGAAAGTAAATGGTGCTTCATGGCAGTAGACCCAGCAGCAGGTCCACCTGTGAACATGATGGTGACCCCACCTTCCTATAGACCCTGAAGATAGCCACACTCATCTGTGGACCCCAGTGGCAGCCCAGGCCAGCCACAAACCCCAACAGCAGGACTGCCCCCTGCAAATACCTGCAGCAGGCCCACCAAAGACACATATGCCTGTGAACACTGCCAGCCAACTGACTTGTGAACTGTGCTAGTTTATATACCTGGAATCTCTGACTGAGTTGACTGGCAAAGATCTTTCCCTGCTAACACCAGTTAGTAACAACTGGAAGAGGTGACTGCTTCCTCAAGTGCACAGACATCAAAAAAAGGTCACACAAATCCTGAAAAATTAGGCAACCATGATACCATCAAAGAAACCCAATAGAACACTAGTAAATGACAATAAAGAAATAGAGATCTAAAAAAATATTTGGCAAAGAATTAAAAATAGTAGACTTAAGGAAACTTAAGGAGCTACAAGAGAACATAGACAATGAAACAAAATCAGGAAGACAATACATGAACAAAAGGAGAAGTTCAACAAAGAAATAGAAACCATAAGAAAGAATCAAACTGAAATCCTGGAGCTAAAGAATACAATGTCTGGCCTGAAAAATTAACTAGCAGTCTTCATTTCACAGCAGGCTAAATCAAACAGAAGGAGTCAGTGAATTCAAAGACAGTTCATTTGAAATTATACAGTCAGAGGAACAAAAACGAAAAGAACAAAGAAGAGTGAAAAATCCTGTGGGAGTTATGGGACACCATCAAATGAAACAATATACCCATTATGGAAGTCCAAGAAGGAAAAGAAAAAGAGAAACAGGAAGAAATCTTATTTTTAAAAATAATGGGCCAGGCACGGTTGCTCACACCTGTAATCTCAGCACTTTAGGAGGTGGGTGAATCATGTGAGATCAGGAGTTCGAGACCAGCCTGACTAACATGGTGAAACCCCGCCTCTGCTAAAAATCCAAAAACTAACCAGGCGTGGTGGCAGGGACCTGTAATCCCAGCTACTTGGGAATCTGAGATGGGAGAACTGCTTGATCCAGGGAGGTGGAGATTGCAGTGAGCTGAGATTGTGCCATTACACTCCACCCTGGGAGACAGAGCGAGACTGTCTCAAAAAGAAAAAAAAAGAAAAAAAAATGACTAAAAATTTTCCAAATCTAGGTAAGAAAATAGACATTCTAATTTATGAAGCCCAAAGATTCCTAAATAGACTGAACCTGAAGAGATATACTGGAGAAACATTATAATTAAGTTATAAAAGTCAGAATTTTAAAAACAGCAAGAGAAAAGAAACTTCTCACACAGAAAGGAACTTCTATCAGCAGACTTTGCAGCAGAAACGTTACAGGCCAGCATATCCAGCTTCAGCAGTCTCAGCTCCACCAGCTGAAGAATAAATGGGATTTGCATGAACTCCACTCTGAACTGAAACAGAGATTGCAGTGTTAATATCCTTTTCTTCTGATCGTTATTAACAGTTCCTCAGAAAATTAAATATCAGAAGACAGAGAAGCTCAGGAGGGTGAATTGTTGGCCCTGAAGATTATTTATGATGGAGATGAATTTAGAAAAGTAGAGTCTGTTCAAGGTGGAGAAACCAGGTTCTATTTGGATTTGCCACAGAATTTCAAGATATTTGTGAGCACTATCTGCTCTATGCAAGCATTTAGACTTCCTATGGGAAGAACACCATGCCAGCATGGTCCTTTTTGCCTGGATGCAGTTTCTTAAGGAAGAGATCCTAGTGTTCTTGAATATTGTCTCTCCTTTCGAGCTCAGGGTGGGTTCTCAGAAAAAAAGTATAGAGAATGACAGCTCAAGCTTCTCCTAACACAGAGCTAGATATTGGAGGAGCTGCTGGATCTAATGTAGACCAAGAGGAAATTGTGGATGAGAGAGCTGTGTGGATGTGGAATAACTGTCACGTCTAATCCAGAAAATCTTGTACTTTGATCAAGCTCAGCACATAAAATGCTTTAATAGTAAATTTTTCCTGTGCAATATCTGTTTCTGTGAGAAGCTGGGCAGTGAATGCATGTACTTCTTGGAGGGCAGGTGTGTATACTGCAAAGCTTGTCTGAAGGACTATTTTGAACTCCAGATCAGAGATGGTCAGGTCCAATGCCTCAACTACCCAGAACCAAAGTACCCTTCGATGGTCACTCCTGATCAGGTCAAAGAGCTAGTGGGACCAGAGTTATTTGCCTGTTATCATTGCCTTCTCCTCCAGCCCCCTTTGGACCGGATGGCACTTGTGGTATACTGCCGCTGCTCATGCTGCCAGTTGCCTGTGATGCAGAATCCTGGCTGCACCATGGGCATCTGCTCCAGCTGCAATTTTGCCTTCTGTACCTTGGGCAAATTGACCTACCATGGGGTCTCTCTATGTAAGGTGACTGCAGATAAATTATAGACTTATGAAATAAATCCCTGAATGCAGATGAGGCCAATAAAAGATTTTTGTAACAAAGGTATCATAAGAGGGTGATTCAGAAGGCATTGGAAGAGATGGAAAGTAAGGAGGGGTTAGAAAGGAACTCAAAGAGCTGCCACATTGTGGAACTCCCATAGAGAAATTAGATGAATGTAATAAGATGACATGTACTGACTGTATGCAATATTTCTGTTGGATTTGCATGGGTTCTTTCTCTAGAGCAGACTCTTACAAACATTTCACTGATCCTACCTCACCATGTTTTAATGGGCTGTTTCACGCTATGGATGTTAATGGAGACATTTGGGAAGATGGGATTGAAGACTAGTTAATGACTGCTCAAGATATGGAAGTGGATTGGTTTTCCCTAATCTTTTGTCAAGTACACAAAGTAACTTTGCAGGATATTTATGACACTATTCATTCACCCTTCCTGTGTAGAAGATATGGAAGAACAAGTCTTATATTTTCATGTGATACTACTGATGAAGGTGCATTCATACATTTTTTAATGTGAGTTGAGCAAAATTATAAGCTGAAGCTTCAGAAAATGAAACAACAGAATATTAGATATAATGTGTGCAAATCTCTGAGTTGTTAAAAATTAAATATGTATTTTCTTCCCAAAGCTTTAGGTAAGAAAAGAGGGGTCAAGAGTTAAACTTAGAGACCCTTTTTGTCTCTGAGAAGCATCCCTCTAAGGCATTCTGTTGGCGGTCCCTCAGTACTACTCCTTACAATAGGTATGGGTTGAAGGCTTGTGAAAATTATACTGTGATTCTGATCTAATTTACTCCATGTTAGTCACATTCCTTCCAACCTAAATTTCAGCTAAGTCAGTTCTCTTTGGAGGGAGCCCTATACTCTGTAACTGACTGGATGATCTAGTGTTATTTTCATATACTGCGTTTCAGAATGGAAATTTACAATACTTTAAAAATATTTTTTAATACCACAAATACTGTGGGGCACTTGATATTTATTAGTGATGTATATGGTCCACTGGTTTCAGGCCAAATCTAGAATTTAGTGATAATGGCTCAGAAGAATTTAAGTTCTATTCAACCTTCCTGGGCATTAGAGTCTAGATTCAAAATGACTTGTCTTTACTACTTTTGTTCCACATTCCCTCTCTTTACCTTTGCCCTACCTTCTGTTTGTAAGGACAATTTTAATATTAATTCCAGCAACACCTGTTTTTATTTCCTCTGCTGGAATAGGAGAAAGCCTAATATATTCCTAAGTTGAAAGTTCTTGAATTATCCACATTTCGCACTGTACATGACTGATAGTGACAGTTATACAACCTGTCTATTCACTGTAGTTTTGTCCAGTCCTAAACTTTCTGAATTCTTTTAAAATATCTCTCTAACAAGCGTAGGTGGGAATTTGGCCTTCTATTTTTTTTTTTTTTTTTTTTTTTTTTGCAATGGCAATGTCTGTGGGTGATAATTTTGGATTGATAACTATTCCTTTTTCTGGGTGTTCTTGGCTTTTTGAAAAATTGTCTTTTCTAATAGTTTGGTGAGTGGCTTGGTAGCAAAGTATGATTTTTTAGAAAAGAGTACAGAAAAATTGAACTGCTGCTCAAGAACATATTCTTTTTTCCTACTTTGTCATTGAAAATTGAGGAATCACTTTTAACTGTTTTAGGTGTGTATATCCAAAGAGTGAGCGAGGACTATGTTTCTGGATTGTCAAAGGGGATGATTAAACTTAGAAATAAAAATAAATTTTAAAATCATGTTACTAAAAAGAAAGAAACATTACAGGTCAGGAAAGAATGAGATAATATATTCAGCATACTGAAAGGAAAAAAAAATCTGTATTATATTGCTGATGCTGAGTATCTGTATTATACCCAACTAAACTGTCATTTAAAAAATGATGAAGAGTTAAAGACTTTCCCAAACTAACAAAAGCTAAAGGAGTTTGTCAGCACTAGATTAACAGTGAAATGAAAAAAAGAAGTTAAGCAGCACCACCAAGACATATGAAATTATAAATTTCACTGTAAAAGTCAATATAAAGATAAACAGAATATTGTAGTATTGTAATGGTGACACATAAATTACTTTTAACACTATAATGAGTTAAAGCGCAACATTATTAAGAATTCCAGTAACAATAGAAATTTGTTAATGTAAACATAATATAAAAAAGAATATCTGACATCAATAACATACAGTTGTGGGGGAGTAAAGTGTAAACTTCTGCATGCAATTGTAGTTAAAATGTTGTCAGCTTCAAATAGACTGTCACAATTATAAAACGTTCAATTCAAACCTTATTGTAACCATAAGAAAAACCTCCAGTAGATACATCAAAGATAAAGAGAAAAGAATCAAAATGTATAACTGCAAAAGCCATCAAAACACAATAAAGATAACAAGAGAGGAAGAAAGGAAGAGGAGAACTATAAAAGAGACAGAAAACAATTAACAAAATGTCAAGTTAATTGTAGTGTTCTTACCTATCACTAATTACTTTAAATTTAAAGGACTAAACTCCCCAATCAAAAGACATAAATGGCTGAGTGGACTTAAAAATAACAGGTAATACCCAAATACACACTGTGTGCAAGAGACCCAGTTTAAGTTTAAGGACACACATAGACTAAAAGTGAAGGGGTGGCAAAAGATAGTCCATGTAAAAAATAACCAAAATAGAACAGGAGTGGCTACATTTTATATCAGACAAAATACACTTTAAATAAAATAATTACACGAGATAAATAAGGTCATTAAATGATGATAAAGGGTCAATTTTATTAAAAAATAAACAATTATAAATATATATTCACCCAACATCAAAGACACTAAGTATATAAAGCAAACATTTTGTAATCGAAAGAAGAAATGAAAACATAATACTAATATGTAATTTTTCTTTTTTTTTTTTTTAGATGGAGTCTCACTCTGTTGCCAGGCTGGAGTGCAGTGGCATGATCTCGGCTCACTGCAACCTCCGACTCCCTGGTTCAAACAATTCTCCTGCCTCAGCCTCTCAAATAGCTGGGATTACAGGTACATGCCACCATGTCCAGCTAATTTTTTTTTTTTTTGTATTTTCGGTAGAGACGGGTTTCACCATGTTGGCCAGGATGGTCTCGAACTCCTGACCTCGTGATCCACCTGCCTTGGCCTCCCAAAGTACTGGAATACAGGCATGAGCCACTGAGTCTGGCCATAAGTAACTTTAATACCCCACTCTCAATAAAGGATAGATCATCTAGATAGAAAATCAATAAAACAGCAGAACTGAAGAATACTATAGGCTAAATGGACTTAACAGACATATATAGAACATTCTACTTAGTATCAGCACAATATTCATTCTTCCCAAATACATGTAAACATTCTCTAACATAGAGTCCATGCTAGATCACAAAACAATTCTCAACAAATTCAATAAAATTAAAATCATCTAAAGTATTTTATCTGATCATAATGGAATGAAACTAGAACTCAATGATAGAAAGAAACTGGGAAAATTCACAAAAATGTGGAAATTAAACAACATATACTTAAATAACTATTGGGTCAAATAAAAATAAAAAAGGAAATTAAAAAATATCATGAAACAAACAAAAACAAAACATACCCAAACTTTTGGGATATAGGCAAAGCAGTACTGAAAGGGAAGTTTATAGAAACAAACATATGCATTTAAAAAGAAGAAAGATCTCAAATTAACAAGGTAATTTTAGACCTCAAGAAACTAGAAAAAGATAAAATGAAGCCCCAACTTAGCAGAAGAAAAGAAAATAATAGAGTAGAAATAAATGAAATACAGAATAGGAAAACAATAGAAAAAAAATCAATGACATTCTTTATTCTTTGAAAAGATAAAGAAGATTAATAAACCTAGACTAAGGACAAAAGAGGAGATTCAAATAAAATCAGAAATGAAAGTAGAGATATTGCAATTGATGTCACCAAAATCAAAAGGATCACAGGGACTCTGACAATTATACATCAACAGATTGAACAAACTATAAGAAATGGGTAATTCCTAGAAACATGCAACATACCAACACAGAATAAAGAAGAAATAGCACTTCTGAACAGATCAATAACAAATAAAGACATTGAAGCAGTAATAATAATAATAATAAAACTTTCAATAAATAAAAGCCCAGAACCAGATGGCTTCAGGGATAATTTTATCAGATATTTAAAGAAGAAGACATACCAATTTGTCATAAACTTAAAAAAAAAATAAAAGAACAAGAAACATTTCCAAATTCAGTTTTTGAGGCATCGTTCAGCTACCAAAGGCATCACAAGAAAAGGAACTATAGGCTAATATCTTTTATAAAATAGATGCAAAATCTTCACAAAATACTAGCCAACCAAATTCAGCAGCACATTTAAAAGGATCATACATTATGACAAAGTAGGATTTATTTTTGGGATGCAAGCATGGTTTACATTAACAGAATGAAGAGTAAAAATCACATTATAATCTCAATAGATTTAAGAAAAGCATTTGATAGAATTCAACACTCTTCTGTAATAAAAACTCAACATTTACGTATAGAAGGAACTGACTTCAATACAATAAAGGCCATTTATGATTAGCCCACAGCTAACATCATAACAGTGGTGAAAAGCTGAAAGCTTTCCCTCTAACATCCAGAACATGGTAAAGATGCCACTCTTGCCTCTCTTATTCACCATAATATCGGAAATCCTAGCCATAGCAAATAGGCAAGACAAAGAAGTAAAAGACATCCAAGTGACAAAGGAAGAAGTAAAATTGTCCTGATTGCAAATGATGTCATCTTATTTGTAGGAAGCCTAAAGATGTCACAAAAATACTATAAGAATTAATAAATAGATTCAGTAAAGTTTCAGGACACAAAATCAACATATAAAATTCAATTGCACTATCATACACCAACAAGGAATTTTCTGAAAAGGAAATTAAGAAAAAATTCTACTTACAGTAGCGTCAAAAGAGGTAAAATACTTAGGAATAAACTTAACTCAGGAGGCAAAAGACTTTTTACACTGAAAATTATAAAATATTGTTGAAAAAATTAAAACATGAATTAATGGAAGGATGTTTGTGTTCATGGATTGGAAGAATTAATATTGTTAAAATCTATATACTTTTCAAAATAATCTACACATTCAATGAAATATTTATTAATATCCTGATGACAATTTTTGCAGGCCTAGA
Organism: Rhinopithecus bieti; assembly: GCF_001698545.2. Taxonomy (NCBI): domain Eukaryota; kingdom Metazoa; phylum Chordata; class Mammalia; order Primates; family Cercopithecidae; genus Rhinopithecus; species Rhinopithecus bieti. The sequence continues at coordinate 8,344,929 of NW_016803937.1, forward strand.
AAAAAAAAATTCTAAAGTTTATCTGGAACCAAAAAAGACCCTGAGTAGCCAATGTAATTTTGAGAATAAAGAACAAAGTTGTTCATACTCTCTGATTTCATAATATATAATAAGCTACAGAAATAAATACACTATGGTACTTACTGAAATGCAGCCATGTAGATAAATGAAACAGAATAGAGAGACCAGAAACAAAACCATGCACATAAAGTCAACTAATCTTTGATGATGGTCTCAAGAATACTTAATGGGGAAAAGATAGTCTCTTCAATAAATGGTATTGGGAAAACTGGATACCCACAGGCAAAAAGAATGACTTTAGATTCTTATCTCATACCATATACAAAAATCAACTCAAAATGATTTAAGGGCTTAAATGCAACTCCTGAAGCAAAACTCTTAGAAGAAAACAGAGTAAAAACTTCCAGACATTGGATTTGACAATGATTTCTTGACAATGATTTCTTGGATATGACACCAAAAGCATAGGTAACAAAAGCAAGCATAGACAAGTGGGATTACATCAAACCAAGAAGCTTCCTCACAGCGAAGAGAACACTCAACAAAAAGTAAAGACAACCTACTGAATGGGTGACAGTATTTGCAAACCATCCATTTGATAAGGAGTTAATATCTAAAATATATAAGATTGAGCAGACATTTCACTAAAGAAGACATATAAATAGTCAACAAGTATATGCAAAGGTACTCAACATCACTAATTGTCAGGGAAATGCAAATCAAAACAATGGTATATCACCTCACACCAGTTTAAAAAGCTATTATTTTAAAAACCTGAGGGACAGCAAGTTTTGTCAAGGATGTAGGGAAAAGGGAACCCTGCACACTGTTGGTGGGAATGTATTAATATATTATTAATGTAATAACTTGGTGCAGCCACTATTGAAAATAGTATGGAGTTTCCTAAAAAAGTAAAAATATAATTACCATATGATTCAGCAATCCTATTTCTGGGTATTTATTCAAAGAAATTGAAATCTGGATCTCAAAAATATATCTGCACTGTCATGTTCATTGCAGCATTACTCACAATAGCCAAGATATGAAAATACCCTAAATGTCCATAGACAAATGGAAGGATAAAGAAAATGTGGTATATTTATATAATGGAATATGATTAACCTTACTCAAGAAGGAAATCTTGCCATTGCGATAATATGAATGGATCTAAAAGACATTATGCTAAGTGGAATAAGCGGGCACAGGAGGGCAAGTACTGCATAAAACTACCTTTATGAGGAATCCGAAATAATAAAATTCATAGAACCGGAGAGTAAAATAGTGGTCATCTGAGGCTAGGAAGAGGGGAAAGGAAGCAGTGTCATTCAAGGAGTACAAAATTTTAGTTATGCAAGATAAGTAAGTTCTGGAGGTCTACTGTACAACACAGGGCCCATAGTTAACAATAATGTATAGTATACTTAAAAATTTGCTAAGAGGGTAGATCGTTTGTTAAGACCTCTTACCACAAAAGAAAAACCTTATAAATGATTAAAATAAAATAATAAAGATGGCAGGAGGAAATGTTGAGAAGTGATGAGTAAGTTTCTAGCCTTGGTTGTGATGATGGTTTCAAGATTATACACTTATCTCTAAACTCATCAAGTTGTGTACTTTAATTATGTGCAGTTTTTTGTATGCTAATCATCTCCAACAAAATGTTTAAAAAAGAAATGAGTTGAGCCCATGCATTGAAAAAGTTACCTTAATGTCATACTTAAGTGTTGCTTATCATTGACTACACACTTTATAGAACTATCCTTGTGAAGATATTTTAGAGCTGATCTTTTTTAAAACAGATTGAGATACAACTTACATCTTATAATATCTACCCTTTTAGACTGTATAATTAAGTGCTTTTTAGTATATTCACAGTGACTTGCAACCATCAACACTAATTTTTGGACATTTTAATCTTCCCTCCTAGCCAAAACCACATAGCTGTTCGCTTTCTCTTTTCCTTAATCATTAACCCCAGGCTATAGAAACCACTAATCTAGATACGTCTCTATGGATGTACCATTTCAGGACATTCTGAATAAATGAAATAACATAATATGTGGTCTTTTGTGATTGACTTTTTACTTAGCATAATATTTCAAGATTCATACACATTATAGCATTAGTACTTATTTTCTTTTTAAGAAATTGACCACTTTTTTAGAACAGTTTTAGATTCACAGCAAAACTGAGCAGAAGGTACAGAGATATCTCATATGTCCCTCTGCCCCTGTACTTGTGTGGCCTCCTCCGTTACCAACATCCTCCATTGAGTGGTACATTTGCTGCAATTGATGAGGTTACACTGACACATCACCATCACCCAAAGTCCATAGTTTAACTTAGGGTTTACTCTTGATGTTGTACATCCTATGAGCTTGGACAAATTTTTAATTACACATACTCACCATACAGAGTATGATACTATAGTATGACACTATATCAACCCCCCGACTCCTGAAAACCACTGATCTTTTTACTATCTTCATAGTTTTGCCTTTTCCAGAATGTCATATCGTTGGAAACATACAGTATGTAGCCTTTTCAGATTGGCTTCTTTCACTTAGTAATATGCATTTGTATTTCCTCCCTTTTTATGACCTGATAACTTAATTGTTCTTGACATTAAATAACAATTCATTGTGCCTGGACATACGATCATTTATCCATTCACCTACTGAGGGACATCTTAGTTGCTTCCAAGTTTGGCAATTATGAATAAAGCTGCAATAAACATCCATATATAGGTTTTTGTGTGGAAGTAAGTTTTCAGCTCCTTTGAATAGATACCAAGGAGTGCAATTGTGTGGCTGACTGCCATGGTTACTACTTGAGACCACCACTATGACAGCTACTACTGTTACTACTTGAGACCGTCATTATGACCCTGAATGAAGGGATGAATGTAGTCATGAAAACTTAAGACAAAAGAAACTGTTTTAAAGGAAGGGGTCAGGAGAAGAAGAAGAGAACTACCTGCTTCTAGTGAGGAAAGGCAGCACCCAAGCTTCAACAGCCCTTCGTATTTACTGGGGGGAAAGAGCAGGGGGAGGAGGTGATGATTGGTCAGCTGCTTAATTGATCACAGGTTCATATTATTGCTAACAGGCTTCTTACGTGCCTGATCACAAGAAACACTCGTGCTTGGGTTGTGACTGCCCTCAGGATTCCTTCTGGGCGGCAGACGCAGTTTGTCAGTTTGCCAACATTCTGCATTTTATATAGCTTTGTAGGAAACTGCCAAACTGTCTTCCAAAGAGGCTGTATTATTTTGCATTGCTACCAACAGTGAATGAGAGTTCCCATGGCTCTACATGCTCTCCAGCATCTGGTGGTGTTAGTGTTCTGTATTTTGGCCATTCTAATAGGTGTGTAGAGATGTCTTATTTATGTTTTAATTTATATTTCCCTGATCATGACATTGCTTATTTGCTCCCTGTATATCTTTATTTATGATGTGTCTGTTAAGGTCTTTGGCTCATTTTAAAATCAGCTTATTTTCTTATTGTTGAGTTTTATGTGTTCTTTGCATGTTTTGGATAAAAGTCTTTCATCAGATATGTTGTTTGCAAATACTTCCTTTCGGTTTTAGGCTTCTCTTTCTATTCTATTGAAAATTATTATCACAGAGCAGTTTTTTTAATTTTTATTTTTTGTGAGTGCACAGTAAGTATATATATTTATGGGGTACATGAGATATTTTGATATAGGCATGCAATATGTAATAATCACATTAGAGTCAATGAGGTATCCATCATATCAAGCATTTATCCTTTGTGTTACAAACAAACCAATTATGCTCTTTCAGTTATTTTAAAATGTACAATTAAATTGTTATTGACTATAGTCACCCTTGTTCTATATTTGACTATATTTGACTATTATTGACTATAGTCACCCTTGTGCTATATTCTTGTATTTGTGCTACCAAATATTAGATCTTATGCATTCTATTTATTATACCCATTAACCATTTCCACTAGCTCCCAACCTCCACTACCCTTCCCAGCCCCTGATAACCATTATTCTACTCTCTATCTCCATTAGTCCAGTAGTTTTAAATTTAGCTTCCAAAATGAGTGAGAACATGTGAAGTTTGTCTTTCTGTGCCTGGCTTATTTCACTTGACATAACGACCTTCAGTTCCATCCATGTTGTTGCAAATGACAGGATATCATTTTTTTTTTTTTATGGTTGAAATGTGTATATAATCATCCACCGTGTATATGTACCACATTTTCTTTATCCATTCACTGGTTGATGGACAGTTAGGTTGCTTCCAAATCTTGGTGGTTGTGAAGTGCTACAATAAACATGGAAATGCAGATATCACTTTTATATACTCATTTCCTTTATTTTGAGTACCTAGCAATAGGATTGATGGATCATATGGTAGCTCTGTTTTTCATTTTTTTTTTTTTTTTTTTTAGTAACCTCCAACTGTTCTCTATAGTGGCTTTACTAGTTTACATTCCCACCAACAGAGTAGGAGGTTCCCCTTTTCTCTACATCTTTGCCAGCATTTGTTATTGCCTGACTTTTGGATAAAAGTCACTGGGGAAATACAGTCTCTTTCTGTAATTTCCCCAATGTACAGAAAGTGTACAGTAAGTAAGAAGATGTCTCTGTTTTGATTTGCATTTCTCTGATGATCAGTGATGTTGAGCACGTTTTTATATCTGCCATTTGTATATCTTCTTTTGAGAAATGTCTATTTAGATATTCTGTCTATTTTTAAAATCAGATTACAAGATTTTTTTTCTATAGAGTTGTTTCAACTCCTTATATCAGCTGGTTATTAATCTCTTATCAGATGGGTAGTTTGAAAATATTTTCTCACATTCTGTGGGTTGCCCCTTTACCTTGTTGATTGTTTCCTTTGCTAGGTAGAAGGTTTTTGACTTGCTGTGATCCCATGTGTCCTTTTTGCTTTGGTTGTCTGTGCTTATGGGGTATTACTCAAGAAATCTTTGCCAACTCAATGTCCTGGAGAGTTTCCTCAATGTTTCCTTGTAGTAGTTTTATAGTTTGAGGTTTTAGATTTAAGTATTTAATCTATTTTGGCTTGATCAGCTTGATTTTTGTATATAGTGGGAGATAGGGGTCTAGTTTTCTTCTTCTGCCTATAGATATCTGTTTTTTTCAGGACCATTTATGGAAAAGACTGTACTTTCCCAATGTATGTCCTCAGTACCTTTGCTGAAAATGAGTTCCTATAAATGTATGGACTTTTTTCTGGGTTCCCTATTCTGTTCCATTGGTCTATGAGTCTGTTTTTATGCCAGTGCCATACTATTTTGTTTACTATAGCTCTGTAGTATAATTTGAAGTCAGGTAATATAATTCACCCAGTTTTGTTCTTTTTGTTCAGGATAGCTTTGGCTATTCTGGATCTTTTGTGGTTCCATATAAGTTTTTGGAGTTTTTTCTTTTCTATTTCTGTGAAGATTGTCATGGGTATTTTGATAGGGGATTGCATTTAATCTGTAGATTGCTTTGGGTAGTATGGACATTTTAACAATATTGATTCTTATAATTCATGACTATATAATATCTTTCCATTTTTTTGTGTCCTCTTAAATTTCTTGCATCAGTGATTTATAGTTTTCATTGTCGAGGCTTTTCACTTATTTGGTTAAGTTAATTCCTAGGTATTTAATTTTATTTGTGACTTTTGTGAATGGAATTGCTTTTTAATTTCTTTTTCAGATTGTTTGCAGTTGGCATATAGAAATGATACTGATTTTTTGTCTTGCAACTTGACTGAACTTGTTTATCATTTCTAATAGTTTTTTGGTGGAGTTTTTAGATTTTTTCAAATATAAGATCATATCATTTGCAAGCAAAGATAATTTGACTTCTTTCTTTCCAATTTGGAGGCCCTTTATTTCTTTTTTTGTCTGATTACTCTAGCTAGGACTTCTAGTACTATGTCAAAAAACAGTGGTGAAAGTGACTGTCCATGTCATGTTTCAGATCTTAGGGGAAAGTTTTTTCTGATTCAGTAGGATACTAGCTATGGGTCTGTTGTATATGGCTTTTATTGTTTTGAGGCATGTTTATTCTATATCCAGTTTTTTGAATTTTTTTAAAATTAAAGATGTTTAATTTTATCAAGTTCTTTTTTAGCATCAGTTGGAATGATCATATGGTTTTTATCCTTCATTTTGTTGATATGATGTATCACACTGATTGATTTACATATGTTGAACTATCTTTGCATCCCAGGTATAAACCCCACTTGTTCATGATGAATAATCTTTTTAAGATATTATTAAATTCAGTTTGCTAGAATTTTATTCGGGATTTTTACATCAAAATTCATCAGATATATTGGCCTGTAGTTTTATTTTTTCTGATGCATCTTTAGCTAATTTTGGTATCAGGGTAATACTGGCCTTGTAGAATGAATTTGGAAGTATTCCCTCCTCGATGCTTTGGAATAGTTTGGGTAGGATTGGAATTCGTTCTTTAAATGTTTGATAGAATTCAGCAATAAAGCCGTCAGTTCCCAGGCTTTTCTTTACTGGGAGACTTTTTATTACACCTTCTATTTCATTACTTGTTATTGGTCTTTTGATGTTTTGGATTTCTTCCTGGTTCAATCTTGGTGTCTAGGAATTTGTCAATTTCTTCTAGATTTGCTGATTTATTGGCATATAGTTGCTCATAGTAGACACTGATGAATCTTTTATTTCTGCCGTATCAGTTGTAATGTCTTCTTTTACATTTCAGGTTTTATTTATGTGGATCTTCTCTGTTTTTTCTTAGTCTGGCTAAAGGGTTGTCAATTTGCTTCTCTTTTCAAAAAACAAACTTTTTGTTAATTGGTCTTTTGCATTTTTTATTTCAATTTCATTTATTTCTGCTCTGATCTTTATTATTTCTTTTTTTCTACTAATTTTGAGTTTGGTTTGCTCTCGCTTTTCTAGCTCTTTAAAATGCATTGTTAGATTGTTTATTTGAAGTTTTTCCTCTTTTTTGAGGTAGGAACTTATAGCTATAAATTTCCCTCTTAGTATTGCTTTTGCTGTATCTCATAAGTTTTGGAATATTATATTTCCAGTATCACTTATTTCAAGACATTTTTCAATTTTCTTCTTAATTTCTTCATTTACCCATTGGTCACTGAGGAGTGTATTGTTTAATTTCCATGTATTTGTATAATTTTCAAAATTCCTCTTGTTATTGATTTCTACTTTTCTTTCGTTGGGGTCAGAGAAGAAGCTTGATATTATTTCAATTTGTTTGAATTTTGTAAGACTTGTTTTGTGACCTAATGTATGGACTATCCTTGAGAGTGATTCATGTGCTGATGAGAAGAATGTGTATTCTGCAGCTGTTGAATGAAATGTTCTGTAAAAGGCTATTAGATCTATTTGGTCTGTAATGCAGGCTAAGTCTCATGTTTCTTTCTGATTTTCTGTCTGGAATATCTGTCCAATGCTGAATGGGGTTGTTGAAGTCTCCAGTTGTAATTGTGTTGGGGTCTCTCTCTCTCTTTAGCTCCAATAATATCTACTTTATGTATTTGGGTGCTCCAATGTTGGATCCATGTATATTTACAATTGTTATGTCCTCTTGCTGAATTGATGACCCCTTTATTATTATACAATGACCTTCATCATCTTTTCTTATAGTTTTTGTCTTGAACTCTATTTTGTCTGATGTAAATATAGCTACTGCAACTCCTTTTTGTTTTTGAAAATCACCTTCACTAAAAGAAAGACAGGAATGAAAGGAAGAAGGAAGAGAAGTCCACAAAACAACCAAAAAACCACAAAATACGATAAGTAAATCCTTTCTTATCAAAAATAACATTGAATGCAAATGGACTAAACTCTTCAACCAAAATACAGAGAGTGCCTGAATGAATTTTTAAAAACAGACTCAATAATCGGCTGGGCACAGTGGCTCACGCCTGTAATCCCAGCACTTTGGGAGGCTGAGGCGGGCGGATCACGAGGTCAGGAGATCGAGACCATCCTGGCTAACAGTGAAACCCCGTCTCTACTAAAAAATACAAAAAACTAGCCGGGCGAGGTGGCGGGCACCTGTAGTCCCAGCTACTCGGGAGGCTGAGGCAGGAGAATGGCGTAAACCTGGGAGGCGGAGCTTGCAGTGAGCTGAGATCCGGCCACTGCCCTCCAGCCTGGGCGACAGAGCGAGACTCCATCTCAAAAAAAAAAAAAAAAACAAAAACAACAAAAAAA